>NW_015150671.1:623592-646017 GCF_000732505.1 Cyprinodon variegatus
CTTCTTATTAACAGACATGCCATCCCTGTCTGGAGTTGCTGACATGGACTACCCTCTCCAGGGACCCGGTTTACTCAGCATACCAAACCTACCAGAACTCAGCGCAGTTCGAAGAGTCCCGTTGCCGCCGGAGCTGGTGGAGCAGTTTAGCCGTATCCTTTCGGTCCTTTAGAAACAGATTTTCGGGGCATTTCAGATTCACACGTCTTTCCTCAGATCAAAGGAAACATTTTTTTGTCTCTGCTTTTGATTTTTTTTTTCTCCAAGTGCTTTTATTTTCAGCTTAACTATGATGTAGATATGCAGTTTAACTGCATGATGGGAGTTTTCCCGGAGATCTCTCGAGCGTGGCTAACAATCGACAATGACATCTTTATGTGGAATTATGAAGATGGGTTGGTATTATTAAATGCAGCCATTTGAAATTATTTTTAAAGCCTTTAAAATGTATTATTAGTGTTTAGCAATTTAATCAGAGCTTTTTTAAAACGGCTGCCTTTCCCTTTTGCTTTATTTGCAGGGGAGACGTGGCCTACTTTGACGGCCTGATTGAAACAATTCTGGCTGTGGGTCTTGTTAAACCAAAACAAGGTGTGTTTAGAAAATGATTTTGCATGCATTTTCATTCTTAAAACAGCCCTGAGATCTTATCATTTTCTTCTCAGGTATTTTACAGCCACACATCCACTACCTCCTGGTTTTAGCCACTTCTGTGGATGTAGTAATCCTTGGACTCAGCTTTCCGAAGAGCCAAGCTGGTAAGTCTGGCCTCTTAACAGGGTCTTTGTGGTTTGTTTGATTTTCAAATGACTTTTTTTCTAACAAAGTTGTTTTTATTGTCCGTATTGCAGTTTAAATCTAGTCTTTGAGGTTTATAAATATCTAAAACTCAAAATGCCACCATAACCTAGGTGTTTGGGCCTCTCTCTGTTAAGATATGATCAAACCACATTAAATCAAATCAAGGTAACGTGTTAAATATCTTTTTGCAGGATTAAATGATAGCATGTCTGGTGGGATGCAGCTGCTGCCAGACCCCCTCTTCTCAATCCCAACAGACAACACCTACATCCTGTCCATCACCTCTACAGACCTGGGACGCATCTTCATGGCAGGGAAAGATGGCTGCCTGTATGAGATAGCTTACCAGGCGGAGGCGGGCTGGCTCAGCCAACGCTGCAGGAAAATTAACCATTCTAAGAGCTCTTTGTCCTTCCTTATCCCGTCTGTGCTCCAGTTCTCTTTTTCTGAAGATGGTGAGGGGAAGGGACACATTTCCTTGTAAAGTAAAATGAGCTGCACATTTTTGTCGTTGACCTCCCCCCCCCCCCCCCCATGTTTTCCACAGATCCCATTGTACAGATTGCAATTGACAACTCTCGCAACACACTGTTTACTCGCTCTGAGAAAGATGTCCTGCAGGTATTGCTGTTTCTTCTTCGCTGGTTTGAACCATTCTCTTTTGTTGTATCCTTTGGCACTGATGGTGATCTTCTGTTAGGGCATTTCAGGGCAGCTTTTGGCTTCATCAGCTCACAATCAGTGTGTGAATGACTGACTGAAAGCTCTTTGGGTCATTGGACTTGATTACAGGCCTTTTACTACAGTAGTAGCCATTCAAAAATTTCCCACTTTCTTTTATGCTCCCCTGGCTGGTCCCCTAAGATTCCTTTTTTAAACATCAATCTTTGTACTAAACTATTTTATCATGGTTTGTGGACATTAAGATCTAAAGAGATGCGCCATCTCCTGGTCAGGCCCTGTAATTCAGTGAAAGGATGGAGTCACAGTAAAAAAAAAATATGCACGCCCAGAAGAAGGGGGTCCAGTGGCTGGAAGTTGGCTGCCGTTTGACTGGAAGGCCATTTTGAATGACTGCTGCTGTATTTAAAATGTTTTGGTTTCAGGGGTGAAATGATTACATGAAAAATGATTAGTTATTTTGGAAAAGAACATTTGAGTTTACTATAGATTTTCCTGAAGTTTTATGCCTTTTTACTCCATCTCTGATCTAATTTTGATGCTGAATCATCTGCTGTATGCGGATTTAAAGCATTCATGATTGAGGCCAGAATTATTCATATCACAGATTTAGATGTAGAATTGTTTTTTTTATTTAACTTAGGATTTTTTCTAATAGAAAATAAGGCAAATGTCTAGTAAAAGAGGCATACTTTAAAAAAAGGATTTTAACATTATTGAGAAATAATTTTTTGGTGGTTTTTTTTCCCCCGTTGTATTCTGACGACTCATCTTTGGTGATGAGTTCCAATCACCCTAGTTTTTATTTTTTTTTTAGCTCCTACCATCCATATCCTGTATGGTCTCTGGTTATGCTGTTTGATTTGCCCATGTTGGCAGATTTATTTTAATCTGTAAAATATTTATTTTCCGCCTTGGAAAAAGAAAAAAGGAACTTTACTCTTAATTGTTATTAGAAATAAGACAATATTAGCTGTTTTTCCCATTTTTTTTCTCTTCAGCATCAGCCTGATGCAAACGTCAGTTAAAAATAGTTTTCTCTGGTTTCGGCATTGGTCTTAAAAACATGTCTGGTCGTTTTCTAACGGGTATTATTACTCTGATTTATTCATATCTATCAGAACCTTTAGACACATAAAATCCTACATTGAGCTAAAATATTTAACCCATCTTTTAGGTGTACGACCTCGGGGCCGATGGCCAAGGAATGAGTCGTGTTGCAACAATGTCCCAGAGCTCCATTGTAGCGGCTGCAGGAAACATTGCTCGGTATGTAATAAGATGAACACCACTTTAGAATATCCAAAGGTTCAATACTGTTTGTCAATCATATCAGATGAGACTCATAAATGCCCCTACAGCCCACATAGAGATTCAGTCCTTTAAACTACTGTATTCTCATTTTATTGATGTTTAGGCTATTAATTATCTCTATGAACTGTGCACAGTTAATCTTTTCAATGCTTATAACAATATGCAGTACAACTAGACATCTATTTTAATTATCTATAGCCATGATAATTAAAATAAGAAGAGATAAAGGCTTTAACAATTCCACTTCATGTTTAATTAATCAATTTAAAGATGTAATAGTTGACAACTTAATAAAAAGATGTTACTTTGTGATCTTCTGTTTTTTTAATACGGAAGAGGATTAGGCCACTGGATTAGCCACTGGGGAAAAAAAAAACTTAACTGATTTTTGAATTTTATTTCAGTATAGTATGGGGAAAAAAGTCAGAATTCTAACCTTTTTTTTTCAGAATTCTGACCTTAATCTCAGAATTCGGACTTTTTTCTCAGAATTCTGGCAATAAAAAATTCTGAATTTTGAGATTAAAGTCAGAATTCTGAGAAAAAAGTCAGTTAAAAATCAGTTAACTTTTTTTTTTTCCCCAGTGGCCCTAATCCTCTTCCGTATGTTAAAGATTTACCTGTTCATGTTCAATGTGTGAATCACTTTTCTTACTTATGCTCTACTTTTCGGTAAAACTTTTCTTTTTTAGGACCATTGATCGTTCCGTCTTTAAACCCATTGTCCAGATCTCAGTCATTGACAGATCCGAATCCTCAGATTGCCACCTGCTTGCTGTTACTCATGCAGGTAAATATTTCAACATAGATCCCAAGAAGACACGTTTTTATTTTATTAATTTTTTCCCAAATACGCTTTAAGGTTTATAGGGAATGGAGGCCATGATGGCAGGATTATTGTCTAATTTTGCTCTTGATTATTCCAGGTGTGCGCCTCTACTTCGCCACCACACCTTTTGCTCCTCAGCACCAGAAACACGTTCCTGTCCGCCCAACCCTGCTTGCTTTGGTCCATGTGCGGCTGCCGCCGGGTTTCTCTGCCTCCTCCACTTTACAGAAGCCGTCTAAGGTTCACAAGGCTCTGCATAGCAAAGGTTAGAGGTCAAACTGTGTTCCCAAACTCTGTTATGTTTAGTTGTCTGACTCCCCTTTCCAGTGGTGATATGAACTAATCTGTCTTTGTGACATTTTTTAATGCTGCAGGCGTTCTGCTCATGGCTGCCTCAGAGACAGAAGACAGTGACATCCTGTGGTGCATCAATCATGACTCTTTCCCCTTCAAGAAACCCCTGATGGAGACACAGGTTTGAAATTAGCAAACAATTAGAAACCAGAATATCTAAACTAGGAGACCTCTGTTGTGTGTTTTTCGATACATCGCCTTTCAGAAGTTTATACACTATCATTTTTATGCCATGAGAGAAAAGTTGTACAGCTGCAAATGCATACATACACGTCACTTACTGTATTTTTAAATATACTGTGGCCATTCATTGAAGTTAGGACCATCCCAGAACTGATTTTTAGGATGATTGCCTTCTTTGGATATTGAACTGGTTCCTAGTTTGGATGTTTGTACAAGGAAGAAAAAAGGTGCAGCTACATATAATGACAAAAAGGTTTGTTTTGAACAATTAAGTGAGGCTTTCAGTCGTACAGAACACTGATTCATCTGTCAAGGTTTGTGGCAGAAGCATCAGACTGAGGTTCTGTTTTGCATCAGTCTTAGTGCAGTAAAAATAAAAAGCTTCTACTGCAACTTGGAGAAAATTTGGTATAGCTTGTGTAATTCTTTTCAGATGATGTCTAATGTCGATGGACACTCTTGGGCTCTTTGTGCCATTGATGATGAGAGGCCCCCCAAGATCTTTACTCCTCTAAACAAGGAGCAGATCCCCATCACAGATTCACCTGCGGTCGTCCAGCAGCACAATATTCCGGCGCAGAAATTCGTCCTTCTCTCTGCAAAGGTGAAAAACCCAGCCACAGCTCATCGTGTTAAGGTTTGATCTTGGATTAAAAGTTTGTGCTTTTAAACTCTTTTTCTGGCCTTCAGGGTAGCCACATCTTTCAGAAACTGCGTCCAGTTGACCAGCTGCGCCACCTGCTGGTCAGCTGTGCTGGAGGAGAAAGTGAGGAGATAGAGCGCTTCTTCAAGCTGCACAGGGTACAGTTAATTTACATCCATTTAATGGCTTAAGACACAAATCTAAGCACTATATTAGTCAACAAAAACAATCATTACATTTTTATTCATATTTTCTCATATTTTATTTGCACATTTAATCTGTTTCTTTCAGGAGGAGCAGGCCTGTGCTACAGCTCTCATCCTGGCTTGCTCCAGCGCCGCTTCTGACAGAGAAGTTTCACAATGGGCCACAAGAGCGTTCTTCAGGTCAGTGGATCATTTTTACCCATGCATATTCATGGTTGGTTGCATTGTGTGGAAATTAACGGGCTCCCTTCCTTTTTTCTGTTGGGTTCAGATATGGAGGAGAGGCACAGATGAGATTTCCCGCTGCCATGGCAACACCTAGCACAGTTGGTCCTGTGATGAGCTCTCCAGCGCCAGGTTGGTGTACAGATGTTTAGAAACATCCATTAAACTTAACCTTTTTTTTTTTTTTCATCTGCGTTCGCACAAATTACCAGCTAAAATATTTAATTTTGACTTGATTTTCAATACTTGAATCAGGGGTGGTGCCTCCAGCGTTTGCAACACCATTTGCACCGATGCAGTCTGGCTCTGCGCCGATCACGCCGATGTCAGCAGGTCCCGAGGTGATTTTCTCCGGAAAACATAACGGCATCTGCATCTACTTTGCTCGCATTCTCGGGTAATTCTTCCTGATTTTTTGGACTAAAGGTTAAAAAACATTTCTTTATTTTTATTTGTATAAACATATTTGTTGATGTTTCCCCTTTAACTACGTCTCTTTCAACATTAACAGCAATCTTTGGGATGGGAGTCTTGCTTTTGAGAAATCGATAAGCAAAGGAAACCAGACCCTCAGTATTGTAAGTACAATCACGTTTATTCACATAGCACAATTCAGTTCAAGGACAATTTAAAGTAATTTATATGAATTAAATTATAAAATAGAAGAAAAAAATAAGAGCAGAAAAAAGGAAAATTAAGATAAAAGCAGGTAGTAGAACAAAATACACATTTAGACCAAAAACTTTAACTGATAATACCTCAGTTAACGCTTTCATTTATTGATTGTTCCTTTAAAACAGAAATAAAATGTATAAATACTAGATTATCTCTTTGACAGAATCACCTACTTATTCTTTCCACACAGACAGTTTTAAACTGATATCTGCAATTTAAAAAAGTAATTCCACCATTTCTCTTCTAAACCTTCTGATGAATGCGTCCCTCCCATGTAAGGTCATTTTTCTGGGGTATTTTTTGCTCTGCTAGTTGCAGTGGAAATGCAGAGAAGTAATAATTGTTTAGAAAACTACCCTGGTGACCAGGAGAAAAACCCCTGAAGTGAAATCAGACGTTTATTTTGAAGTTTCATAGAACGCATGGAAAAAAACAAATCTGTGCTTGTTTGCAGCCGTACTGTTCAAAGAGTAATCCAACAGAAATAACCGAGGGAATCACACAATTAATGACTTTTGATTGTGTTCTGTATCATTAATACATAATGATAAAAAACAAAAACAAACTGTGCTTTTTTTTTTTTTTTTTATATCTGTTGTCTCCATAGTTAGAAAGCACCGTTGATTCATTGGAGCTGGAGTCGGTCCTCATGCAGCTCAGAGGTTTGCAGGAGTTCCTCGATAAAAACTCTCAGCTCAGCCCTTCTTCTCTTGGTGCTGCGAGGTAAAAGCTTTTTCATCTGCAAATATTTATTTTTGCACTGAGATATTTTGTATATTTATGCATTTTTCGGGGTTTTTGTCCAAACAGAAGTTGTAGATTAGTTTTGACAGGGAGCTGAGAAAATCTTCCAGAAAGTGTCACATCAGAGCAACGCTCTGGTCCAGAAAGCATTTTTGCTGACTTTAACTCCTTTATTTATTGACACAGAATCATCACACATCTGCCTTTCAGTTTATATTTGTCAGCCTACTTTATTTATTGGTCTTTTTTTTTGTACATGATGTAAATAAAGGGCACCTGATCTCTTAGAATCAAACGTAGTAACTATTCTTTCTCAAAGTCTTAATGTATACAATATCTGTGTTTCTTAAAACGGTTCACTAAAGCTGGTCTAGATTTTATGAACACCTCACTATGCTGATAAAGACGTACGAGTACATTTGTGTGCAGCAATAATACACATTAGATTAATTACAGGTAACGTATAATAACTTTATTTTGTTCAAAACATGGAGATTAAACACAATGCAGTGAATAAGCAATGAATACAGATCTTGGTGTAATCAGTGAAAATATTTAGATGCCCAAAAACAAATAAGGGACACAGTTTTAACTTTATTAAATGTGTAGAATAAGGTGTTTGGTCCGTCTCCCATATTTTCAGAAATGGCTTTTATTGCCTGATCTCTGCAGGCTACTGGAAGAACCTCTGGGCCTCACACAGTGCAAACTCAGGGTAGCTGAGCGAGAAAAGGCTTGAAACCTTAAGAATTCTGGAATTTGATTTAAGCATTTTTCTGTTATTTGGGGAAAATATGCAAAAAAAATAAACAAAATATGTCTGGAAAGAGCTGTAACTCTCAAACTATTATTCCTAAACAGTCTTAAAAAATTCTGAAATATTAGTTTATTAAATCTGATTTTTAATAATTCTGAGGATTGATTCAAAAAGAAGAAAAACAGATGACTCAACTATTAGTATTTTATTTATAATGTACAGCATGACAGAAAAAGTAGGGTTTCTATTTCCCATTTGTATTTAATTTACTTTTTTTTTTTTTTCGCTGCTACTCTTAGGTCTAGTTTGATATCCATCATGATATTAATTATTTTAGTTGCCAAACCTTTATTCTAAATTCCCTCATCCAAAAAATAGAAATTAGAATTTTGGAGAAAGAAATTAAAACAAGCCTTTTAGGTGTGATATTTTTTTTTATATATATATAATGATTTATCTTTTCAAAAGCTAAATTGATGCAGTAATTATTTAGGAGAAAATGAATTTGGAGTTGGAGACTCATTCCTTAAGGTGTCTATATTTTGCTTTTTTTTCCCTGCCAGCTGGAGTAGGTTAGAAATTATGAACCAGTCTGTCTAGAAAAACACTTTATAGATCCAACCAGCTGCAGCATAATGTTGTTTTATCATGTTGTTTGTGACACGCAGAGACAATATGACAAAGCTAGAAATCTAAACTATTTATAGAAAACTACAGGAAAAATGTCAACTGGAGTCAGAAAAAGTTTAGAGATTAGACATGAAAAATGTGAAAGAATTTAATAATAAGGCCTGCAGACTGAATTTTCTCTACTGGAGTAAAGCTGCAGGCCTTTTTCATCTTAACTGCTTTAGCCTGGTTGCCAGCTCATCAGCATCTGCTCTTATCAGCAACAACATTCAGCATCCAGCTCATCTGCTTTCTCAAATGGGACTCAATCCATCTGAGATGAGCTGTATGGTTTGGACTAAAGCAGGGACCATTTCTGCCTATTTCATAGATTGTAAAAACGAAGCATTCAGAGTGGCTGCACAGAAAAAGCAGCAAGCTTACATGCAGGATGTTTTTTTCACTGATTTTCCTTTTGACTGTACAGTCTCATTAGACAATCCTGACAATGAAACCCTGTGGTTGCTATAGTTTTCTTGTGCAGGGAATAAACGCCAAAAAAGGAAAATGTAAACCTTTGCATCAGTTTGGAGAGTAAAATGGCTTCAGAGAAATGTCTAATTTTGTTGCGATTACAGCAACAAGAGATGCATAATGATAAGTCAGAGATATCTATGTTTATTTTAGTGTTTGATATTAAATTTGCTGGCTATATTAAATTTGATATTAAATTTAATCTGGAATTTTCTTATTATCGCCCTGGAAACTGTTTATTTGACTCTGTTATATTCTTTACAATGTCTCTCTCTGATTGTCTCCTTTGGTAAAGAAAAGAAAAGAAAGACCCTCTGTAAACGTAAAAATGATTGTCCTTTGTTCTGGTACTTGTTAGCTTCAGCTCCCCTGCCAACCTGCAGCAGAGGCTGCTGGGATTTATGCGCCCTGACGGAGCCAGCTCCCAGCAGGTTCAGCAGGAGCTCCAGAGGAAGTATCACAGTGAGTTTCAACAGTTTCCTCTATGTTCTCACATAAAGGCCTAAAAGGAAAGAAGTATTTACTTTAAAGTCGATGTCGCTTACTGATCACTAATGGGCTTATTTTGTAGTTTTTCTCTTATGCAAGACTAATTTCCATATCTTTGTTCAGCTAAGGCTCAGGTCTATGAGAAAGCATCCCTGCAGGGTATCCAGCAGCTAGTGTATCGCTCTTATCAAACTCTGGCTCTTTGGAAACTCCTCTGCGATCATCACTTCAGCCTCATTATGTCGGAGCTGCCAAAGGTACTCGAGAGCGCAACTACTTCCTCAATTCAACGAGATTGTTAGAAGTCGCTGAAGGTTAATTTCCCTGCTTTGAGCCAAAAAACTGCAGCTTCATTTGTGCTTTTTGGCTTTTTTTATATTTTTTTATTCACAGGAGTTTCAAGAGCAGATGAAGGGGGCAAGTTTTAAGGATGTAGTGACCCGGGGAAAGGAGCTGTCTGGGGCTCTAGTCACAGGGCTTATTAATGTCTACATCAAAGATAACGCCTCAGTGGACGCCATCAGCCATCACCTTCGAGATCTTTGCCCCCTACTGTACAGCAGTGATGACAGCGTTTGCTCAAAGGTACTTCCAGTATTTTTACAACTTAAACTTTTTAATCTTTTGTTACATAACAGGAAGGATCTATCATTAAAAAAAATGAACCAAATCACTCAATATCTGCTGTTTGTTTTACCTCAGGGTTGGAACTAGATTTGGTCGAGGCTTTGACTAGGCCATTAGTACATACTTTTTCTGTTCTAGCTAAAAACTTAAGATTTTGAAAACTATATGTCTTTTTTTACCCCCACCTCCCAGCTGTGCGACTGTTGTGCTGGTCTATCTCATAAAATAGCAGTGAAATACTCAGAGGTTCGTGGTCTTGATGTAAAGAACTGGAGAACCTCAGATGAAGCGTGGTCTTTTTGAGCCTTTCTTTTTCCCCTCTTAGGCTAACGAGTTACTTCAGAGCTCAAAGCAAATCCAGAACAAAGCGGAGAAGGAGCGGACGCTGAGGGAGTCTCTGCAACTCTACCAACAGATCAGCCAGCACACTGACCTGCCGCTTGTTTGCTCCCAGTATAGACAAGGTGGAGGCATGGATTGCATTGCCCCATTTTCAGTTTCTATCCTACTGCTCTTTAATACTGATTTTCATTTCAGTGCGTTTCTATGAGGGAGTTGTTGAGTTGTGCCTCACAGCAGCAGACAAGAAGGATCCACAGAGGTTAGGCCCCCACTACTATAAAAATGGAGAACCAGAAGAGGACAAAGTTGGGCAGCAGGCATTCCAGGAACGGTACGTCAACAAAGAAACGCTACAATCCTCTGTCTCTGGGCTGACTGTCGTCACAAACGGCTCATTTCCTCTCATCTTTCAGACTCTCCTGTTATAAGTGTATCACAGACACCATGCAGGAGCTGGTGAACCAGAGCAAAGCTGCTCCTCAGTCGCCCAGCGTTCCTAAGCAGCCCGGACCCCCCGTCATGACCTCAGATCCAAACATGCTAAGCAACGAAGAAGCTACAGCACACGTGAGTGTAAAAAAGGGGAAAGTTGATGCCCTTTACCATGCTTTCTTATGCACATGATCTGCATTTCTAATGAAAATCTGTCGCTCTCCTGTAGTTTGAGCAGATGCTGGGGTTGGCCCAGAGGTCCCAGGATGAGCTGTTTCACATCGCCCTGTACAACTGGCTGATTCAGGCAGACCTGACGGACAAGCTGCTGGAGGTATTACTATTATGTTCCTGCCTCTGTAATGGTATCTGTTTAGCTCAATGCTTGAAAATCTTTATTATTTTAAACACTCAATGTCCATACATCTGTTGTTTTTTCCCCTAACAAAGCATTTTTTTATTTAAAGAAATCGTTAATGTTTGTGCTCTTTCATTTAGAAATGGCGTACACTTATGAACGGAATATAATTATTCATGGGTTTTTCGTGTTTCATTTGACCATGTTTTTCTAATTTTCAATGATTGCAAAGCAACTTTAGTAGTTCTGTTTTGGGTTCATTTGTTTTTTTTTTTAAAAGAACTACATACACCCGCTTCAATATTTGATATAAAAGTCGGTTCAGTTGAGTTTGTTCACACATCTTTTGCTCATCTTCTCATGGGTCATGCTATGAGTCATGTGTGAATCATGACTCCCAGGAAGCTATTAAAAGCTTATTCAAAGGAGACAAGGTCATAATGCCAGGAGAAAAAAAGAAGAAATAGCCATAGGAAAATAAAACATTGTACATAGATTAAAATCCCACACAGTAGCATCATTATACCTAACAAACATCATGTTTGTTTGGTTGTTTATAAATTGAGCAAACTTTTAAAGGTGTAGATGAATTGTAACACTTTGAGGTCATCTTGTAACTTGTCAGTGTTTTAGCCACATTTCCACTCTTCTCAGGCCTGCTTTATGGTGCAATGAAGGCATTTCTGTCTTAATCTTGGTGTCAAACTCATTTTGCATGCGGACATTGATGTTGGGGGGGGTCTGGGCTTTTTGGAGTTAAACTGGAGCTTTGGTTGCTTCTGAACAGAAGTGGGACAATAATAGGCATTGTAAATTAACTAAAAGAAGTAGGGAAGTCATATTTACATTTCAAAACATTCTGGCTTAAAAATTTATATAAATGTACTCTTTATCAGACCATATTAAGTTAGAAAATTGCTATTTTTAAAAAAAATCCTGTCTTTAGGCCAGTTAGTTATACGTCAGCCTGTACACCTAAACTTGGCCAATCATATATAAACGGTCATCTGTCAATCAAATGTTTTCGGTCACAGCTAAAATACGCAACAGTTAAAATAAGAAATAAGAATTATTTACTTTACCATTGAGTTCCATCGTAGAACTCAATGGTTCTATGGCGTAGCGCTAACAGAACTGGCAGCGTTGCGACGCAAGGACTCAAACATGTACGGCTGTAAGCCTTTTACACCAAACCAAGCTTCTGCCGCCCTGGCGTCCTCTTCCACAACAACTACACCCCCACTTTCCTCCTCTAAATGAAAAATGTATGATGGAGGAGACTCATCCACGACCAACATTAATCTCTCCTCCTCTTGCATGTTTCCGCTGTCCATAGCGTTCCTTGACAGTGTCGTTTTCAAGTCGCCAGTTTAGTGCTACTTGGTCCCAATGTAATTTCCCATTGGGAACCTACTAGCACTGAGTTGCTAACTGGTTAGCAAGATGCTTATGACAAACCGGTTACAACCATACTTGCTTGTGAACCTTCCGCCACAACAATCCCGCCCCCTTGATAAAAAAACAATCACATTCACTTGTGTAAAGTTAGGCACCACTCGGGAGAATTCTGAAATGCAACCATTGGAACAGCGGCTTCCCTACGACTTTAAAGGTGTCGATTTCGAACCCCCGAATCTCTTTGGAAAATGTTGGTTAAGAACGAGGGCTGGGAAATTAATTGCATCTGCAATAAAATCACAATTTAACAAAACCCAGTTTTCAAATTGCACAGACACTCTTTTGGTCACATTACATTTAGCAAGAGAATAAACTAAATTTCTTACTCCAGCCCTTTAGGTGGCTCTAATATGATTAAAGTAGGTGTGCCGCCACAAGTAAGGAAAAGCGTTACAACTAGCATGCAGAGCTATACATGATGGAAGAAGTAATCACTTTTTTTACACAAAGGGAACAAAGTCCAACAACTATGGACACTGGAAAAGCAACTTTCAGGAACATGAAAAAAACAATACCCTGGTTTGAAACATCTACATGCTGCTGGTTAGTGTAAGGGAAAACCGATATAGAAATACTGGATGAAAATAACTGCAAATTAGATTTTTTTGGCAGAATCATTCAGCCCTACTGTGAAGCTACCAGATGAAATATTAAGTTATGCAGCTTGTTGATAAAAAATACAAAACAAAACAAACAAACAAAACACTCGGTCAAAGTTTAATTTGCTAAAGAGGCATTTAAATTAATATTTTGAGTGTATGAATGCCAAATCTTAGGATTCTTTTTAGGTTCAGACTTATTCAATAGATTGCACATTATCATGTTAATCTGTGGCATGTAAACTGTTCCACATTTTGCTCCAGATTTAGTTAACTTGAAGAATAAGAAATGTTTTTTTAACATCTTGACCTTTGTCCTGTGTTCTTTTCTCAGGTGAATTCTCCATATCTGGAAGAGCATCTGATGCATATGATAAAACAGGACCAGAGCAAAGTTCATAACATGGACCTGTTGTGGCGCTACTACGAGAAGAATCGCAGCTTTGGCAAAGCGGCTCACGTGTTGGCCCGCCTCGCTGACTTGCACAGGTCTGAGCCCAACAGGGGAAGCTTTTCACTCTATACAAATTTTACACAACTTTTCCTTTTTAAATGCCTTTTGCTTTCCTTGGATGTCTCAGCACTGAGATCTCGCTGAAGCAGCGGTTGGAGTACATAGCTCGTGCCATCCTTTCTGCAAAGAGCTCCTCCTGCATCTCAGCTCAGGCGGCTGACGGAGAGTTCCTTCACGAACTCGAGGAGAAGATGGAGGTGCTTCTGCTTCACTGACGGCTGAGAGGAATCCTAACTCAACAATCAAAGAGCAGTTGTATAATGTTGCTTCTTTTTCGCTCCCCTCCAGCTGGTGCGCATTCAAGTCCAGATCCAGGAAACCCTGATCAGACAGTACACCCATCATCCCTCAGTGAAAAACGCCATCTCACAGCTTGACTCTGAGCTTATGGACATTACAAAGGTAACCAAAGACATGAAAAAAATATATGTTTTAGTGTTTATTAGGAATGCAAATTGATTCCAGCTTCACTTTCTCCTCACACAGCTATATGGAGAGTTTGCTGACCATTTTAAACTGTCTGAATGCAAGCTGGCCATCATTCACTGTGCAGGACACTCAGACCCCATACTGGTCCACTCACTGTGGCAGGAAATCTTGGAAAAGGGTAAATTAAAAACATCAGAATCTTGATCTTTTTTTAAGCAGTTCATATCCCTAACCTAGCAGAGTGTTTTTTCTTTCAGAGCTGGGCGACAGTGTGGCCATGAGTCCGGCAGACAGGATGAGGTCTCTCAATCTGAAACTGGTTTCACTGGGAAGGATTTATGCTGGAACCCCTAGATACTTCCCTCTGGGTAGGCTTCAGTGATATCCACTTTCTGGATTGTTGTTTATGTTTTAGTATTCTAATTAGGCCTAATTTCTGCATGTTTTATGTGAGCATGTCCTTGAGGTGCAGAGCAGCTGCTCATTCTCTTAATTATCCACATTTTACAAGCAGCCTGTTCAAACATGTCGTGTCTGTGGAGACACTGATTCGTGGTTGATCAGGCTTTGGTTTCAGGACATAATCAGCTCTTTCCCCAGGTGCGAACATGATGATTGTAGCGTGTTAACAAGGGATGATGTGTGTTATGATCACAGAGTTCCTTGTAAAGTTTTTGGAGCAGGAAGTCTGCAGACTGAACTGGGATGTGGGATTTGTCACATGTACGATGTTGGAGATCGGAGTCCAGCTGCCTCGTCTTCTGGAGGTTTATGATCAGCTCTTCAAATCCCGGGTATTTCCCCTTAAATTCACGTGTTTAGATTTTGTTCTAAGCATTAGTCATAATCTTTCTTTAACATATTATTTGATTTGCAACTATATAGGATCCCTGCTGGCTACGGTTGAGAAAACCTCTACATTTGGTCGAGTGCATCCATGTGCTTCTCTCAGGATATGTGGAGGATCCCAGCAGAGTGCCAACATATGACAGGTTAGCACCGTTAGTTCGCCTGCCTGCCTGTAGAGGGCAGTGTAGGGCCAACACTGCCACAAGATTTACATTTCTAGCTGTATCTCCACTTTTAACAATCTTGCCAAGGAAGTTGTTACATTTTTTTAAGGTGTATGTTTCTTAGGTCAGTCTGTTTATTCAAACTATGGACTGAACTGAGATCAGGTGGAGACGTAAACCCTGTAATGAGCCATTGAAAATAGAAAATGACTGAATGTTTCTCCCTTTTAACTAAAGGAATATTTCTGGTTTTAGTTCTTTAAAGGTTTAATCAGTGTTCCATTGATTCCTGCACGTTAAAGTTATTAATTTTTGTTAGAATATTTAGCAATTCTTGATAATGTTGAGAAAAAAAATAGAAAATGGTCAAATAAATATTCCCAGACTTTATAGAATCTCATCCTAATTTATATCATCCATCCATTCATTAATGCACTGATCCTTTAGTCCTTCTATCCATCCTTTCATTTGTTTCATCCAAGTGTTCTTTTGTTCTTTTACCCATTATCTGTTTATCTTTCTAACAATGTATCTATTATTTTGAATCTACCCTTTTGTCAATGAGTCAATCCTTCCCTTCATCCATTCCTTCTTTAACCATCCATCCTTGTACTATAGGCTGTAGGATAACCAGATTGTTGGTGCTGCTAGTTCAGAATTCTCTTCTAATATTTGCTGGAAAATGTTATCCATTTAACATGCAGTTTTACAATATATTAATCCAGATTAAGCCTGTGGAATAAACATACAGCAAGCACTTTCTAACATCAACAGTTTAAACTGTCGTTGAACTTTTGCATAAAACCACCCACTTCATGTCTTTGTGTTTCTTTGGTTCTGTTATCCTAGTGCCACTGTTGGTTAAAGGATTATTTATCGTAGAGATTTATGAAACAAGCAAAAATAATAGGCTTGGGGGATATCTCGCAGAGTGAAACAACAACTTGCATCATCGGCATGCTGTTTTTGTCATTTTTCCCAGGCGCAGATTCACCAACGTTTGCCTAGACAACATCTGCGGATACCTGGTGGAACTGCAGTCTCTGAGCCCGAACTCAGCCCTTCAGCACACAATCGGCAACTTTAAATCCCTGCAGGCCAAGCTGGAGAAGCTCCATTGACAGGAGCAAACCTTTTTAATCAACAAAGAGCTGGCTGACCTGTGGCTCTTCCTCTGCTCGCCTTAAACGGACTGTTTCTTTAGTTGCAGATGTTGTGAATGGTTGGGAGAAGAGATTGGCAAAGAGACAAGTTTTATAACTTATTTCATACCGTTTTGTTAGTTGGAACATTGCTGTTTTGAAAAGTATGTAATTTGCATTGTGTGCAAATATCTGTTTGATATCTGAAAATGGTGGGACATTGAATAATGTGTACAATAAAATTCATGACATCTGCTTCTTTTATGGAAAATTAGTTTAATTTGAGCCTCATTTGGGGCATTTTCCCCACAGCAGTTGCTGAATATAACCAACCCCAGCAAAAACGTTACAACTCTTTATTGTAACATTTGAATTTGTATTAATGTACATAACTGGGCTTTAATGTCATCTTTACCAAACCTGTGTGCGCTGATGGTAAATGAGTGGTGGCTTGATGTATAAGAGCTTGTGTGACTTGGTGCTGTTCATGTTTTCACCTACACTAAAAATTCAGAGACAAATTGGAGGACCAATAAAAGCTTTTTAAAAGGAAGGTAACTTATCATGACTTTTGTGGATGAGCCGGAAAACCTTTAGCCACTGGTTAAAGCACAGCCCTATTTTAGCTTGAAGTAATCAGCTGAAAGGAGGACTAGGTTGCTCCTTTGCTCATCATCCATTGCAATTATCTAATTTGTGAACTCGTTCAGTTTCCTACAGTTAAAACTAACAAGCACTAATTACTGACAGTCTCCACTGAGCTGCACTCTAGAGCATAATTATTGTTAAGCTTTATTATGGAAAACTCCTTTTGTTGCTGTGAGAACCTGGATTGTAAAGTTTAATTTAGATAAGGAATATAATGTCAAAAGTTCATGATTTCAAATAGTTTAAAAACTTTCTAGGTCTGTATTACAGTTTTGTAAACCTGGGTGAAGTTGGCCCCCCCCCACCACCTTCAAATCAGACGAAATTAGTGTCAAACGTTCGTGCAGCAAAAATTTTCGTTTGTGCCGCTATCATTTTTTTTTACAGGTTAAAATGATATCATAGGTTAGCAACTTAAAATTTATATGAAATTCAGAGTTTCTGAATGAACAAATGCTCACTGACCTTTGACGGCTTCTACAAACAATTATTAATATAAAAATGATAGCAGTACAAAAAATTTATATATTTCAAAATATGCATTTTTTTTATTCTAAATATATTTATTTTAAATATTTTATATTTAAAATTTATTTTTTGTGTGGCAATTTTCATTTGTACTGCTATCATTTTATTGATATTAATATTTTTTGTAGAGGTCATCAAAGAAACATCTCTTTATATCTTTGAAATGGTAGCGGCACAAACAAAACTAATTGCTGCACAAACGTTTGACACCAATTTTGTCTAATTTGAAGAAGGTGGGGTGGCTGGTTGACTGTTTGACCTTTTTATTTTCATTAATATCTTCAAAGCCAAAGTAGCACAAACGACAATTTTTGCTGCACAAACCAGCACAAACAGCTGAGTTAATCGACATCCATTTCATCTGATTTGAAGAAGGTGGGGGGGGGCTGGTTGACCTTTGATGACCTCTAGAAACATTTCTATATATCTTGAAAATGATAGTGGCACAAATGAAAGTTTTTGCTGCACAAACGTAGCACAGACGTTTGACACTGTTTTTGTCTGATTTGAAGAAGGTGGGGGGGGCCAACTTCACTCAGGTGTTTTGTAAATACAGGAATTATTTAGTGGAGATTGCGTCCTTTTAGAACAGAAACCACAATATTGGATCAGGATTCATTCATTGATAACCTACTGAGACTACTGACACAATCTGAAGGCTTTCTATGGGACTGATAGCCGTTTATAATGGCCATTTGATTGCAAACATCCTCTTTACTGTGTAAAAGAAGACTGAATCAACATGAGGAGGGACACAGGAGATGATCCACATGCAATGTTTTAGAACGCTTTTATTCTTCATCCTCACCTGCTGCCAGAAGATTTCACCTAAATACGGTAGATACATTGATCTACTACCATTCAAGAAATAATCCCATAAAATTTTCATGGTAACGACTTCTGTGGCAAGCTGTTTTGATATGTAGCCCTAATCCTGATATCTAAAAAATGTTTTCTTTGTCTAAATGACCATTTCAAACTAACTAAAATTCTCCAAATCTAGAATAAACATTCTGAATGTCTACATATTAATTGCCGATCTTTATATTCCTAATATTAAGATTACTGGTCAGCATTTGTGTTACTCTAACTATGAAAAAAACTTTTTTCAAATATGAATACATTTTGAGTCAAACTAATAAATGTCAGAGCGGCCACTTAAAATGTGTAAACATTTTTAGATACATAAAACTTCATTCTTAGTAGTATAATTAAAAATTTTGCTTCTGCTGCAAAAATGTAATTTAGGAAATATTTTGTTACAATTAGGTCTGGAAGTGGGATTTTGATCAGGAAGAATCTTATTTTAGTGAACTACAAATGAAACAACAGAGAGGAGTGCTTTAAATAAATGTACATATGGCCTGCCATAGATACTTCATATAAACTTAAACATTAACTCAAGCAACAATCTTCTCCTTTGCATCTTCCTCTCCTTTGTAGTAGTAGTGCTTTTTCTGTCCTTTAAACACATTCTCTCTTTTATTTTATTTTATTTTATTTTTTTTTGCATTTCTGCATTAAAATCTCTAGCTCCATTGGGGTGATATTGGCACTTCCTGTTGCCTGTTGTCATGGTGACTGGTCAAATCGGTGCTCCACTGATAATGGATTTTCATACTTGTTACGCATGCGATTAACTCTGAGTGGACCAAGTTAACATTGATTGAACTAATTGATAGCAGTCCTTGTGAAACCGAAAAATCAGAGTTCCTTACTTTAGGCTAAATCAATTTAGAGTTGCGGATTTCAGTCTGAATCTGTTACACCTGGGTGGACACCTGTAACCTGATTAACTGTAAATAAATTTCAGCCATCATGGTTGAATTTTCTTGAAGTTGTAAAAGATCGAAATGACCCCTTTGCACAAAGGTAGCAGTCATGAGAAGGGCAAAAATAATCACAGCACAAAAATTCTAATAAAGTAACAACAAACTAAACGTAAGTATTGAAAGAATCTGGTCTCTTACATTTAATAAAGACAGTATTTTTTTATATTCAACATGTTTAAACACTTTATGATCAACCATCAAACCTTAATTTTGACATCACATGGCCATATCAGTTTTGTGTTAACAGAGCTTTAAATTCACATTAAACTAGACCCGTGGTTCAACTGCTTCATCTTAGTT
Organism: Cyprinodon variegatus; assembly: GCF_000732505.1. Classification (NCBI taxonomy): domain Eukaryota; kingdom Metazoa; phylum Chordata; class Actinopteri; order Cyprinodontiformes; family Cyprinodontidae; genus Cyprinodon; species Cyprinodon variegatus. Next base: position 642,859 of record NW_015150671.1, read on the forward strand.
ATCAGGCTGAATAGTTTAACCTTTTCAAACAAACAAAATAGGTTTTGGAATAGCTCAACAGGGGTGGTTTCTTTAATCTGATAAAAAATAAACTGCAGGATAACCTTAAGATGGCTGATAAAAAGATATGGCCTTACAATCTTATATAATTAGGGAATCTCTGTAAGGTAGAGAGGGCAGATGTAGCCAAGCCAATACTTTTGATACTGAGGGACTTTAACACAAGAAGGCTGAATGTTTCAAACGGTTCCTCAATAATAGATGTTTCAGGGTGTAGACCCTGCAAACTTAACTGTTGCAGGTTTCTTTGTTAGCCTATTCAGAATGTATGGAAGATTTTAAGCCTAAGTCTTTAATTATCATTGTTCCTCAAGGGTACAATTAAAATTTTAGCAGCTCAAAACAATATAAAACAAAACAGTGCAGGAAAATAGTGCAATAAAAGGAATAGGAATATAAGCAAAGTTATAAAAGGACTGTTAAGTTACAGAATAAAATATATTTATATATGCAAGAATATTTACACAGAGAGAGCAGTATTGCTCATTTTACATTTTAAAAAGGTTATATCTAATATTAAGGGCATTAAACCTGGAAATTTAACATAGGTATGAATATAAATAAATACTTGTATTTCTCATAAACTAAACATTTTTATCCGTGATGACTTTTGACAAAAAACTACCTGAAGTATATAATTTTTGCAGTGATCAATCACTTAGCGAAAACTATTGATTTTGTATCAACTTTTACATTTTCACTCATTTATTGGTCTCTATGTAATAACAGATGTAATGCTTACTGTCATAGATAATTTAAAAACAGATCATTTGAATCATAACGTCTGCTGCTCCTGAGCCTCATTACAGCAGATCTATTTACTGGACCTTACTGTCATATTTTTAGACATAAATGTTGCATGTTTTTACATTTCTATAATTTACATGGGCAGTGATGCCTTTTCGCTCCATGTAGAAATATATGAGGGATGATGCAAGTGTAGGAAGCTGCGATGTGACTGGCCAGCTCCACCATCAGTGGTGAAGTCTGGATGTAGTTGGTGATGCGTAGAAGTAGATGAGTCGCCCAACAGATTAGGACCACAGTGGCCACAGCCACTACGCTCATTGCTGCCCTGGCATGAGAGTGTGAGTTGGGACTCCTCTTAGAGGGTACCTGGCTGGGCCTTGAGAGGTTTGGCTGAACTTCTGCTCTTTTGTTGGCTAAAGGAGAACTGTGTGGAGTCTTACCCAGGAACCCTCCATCCAGACCAGAAGAAACAAGCTCAGCTGTACCTGATTGAACAAGTAAAGAAGATTTTCTATGTTCTTTGAATGGATCTTCAACAGAAAGATTGCTTACTGATCTTTCTGGATTCTCTTTAACTGTCATCTTGGCTGGATTGGAAGAATGGCTCTGAATACGCTTCTGGCTTTGGAGCAAAGTTGCAATAATCTGGACACATGCAACCATGATCCCTGCAACAGGCAAAACATTAGCCAGAGTTAAAAAACAGATCTCATATATTTGCCTGGAAAGTGCATCGGGGAAGAAATCGATGCAGTCTTCATGGCTCTCATTAGTTCCCTCCAATGAGACGAAGAAGAAATGAGGAAAGCTTAAGACGCTGGAGAGTGTCCAGCTCCCAGCCAGCAGACACCCAACCAGGCGCAGGTTGTCCAGCTGCACTGGTGCATTTCCACGCTTAAGAGAACCGACCAGTTTCTGATGCCAGTAGGCGCAGATGAAGAAGGTTGTGAAGAGGCTGCTGGTTTCTGAGAGGTCTGCACAAAAGCGAAAAATACCACAGAACGTTATCCCCATGAACCATTGGCCAACAAAGTCAGCTATGGTGTCAGGTGCATCCACCAGGTAGTTGGTGATGAGGTTGGAGACGGCAAGGTTGATCAACAGGATCTCATTTGTACGGATTTCAGATTTCTTCTTTGGAAGAGACGTTATAGCCAGCCAGTTGTTTCCCAGGATCCCAGCTATGAACATGATCACTCTGATAGATTCTATCAAATCACCTGCATCCATGCTGTAACTGGGTCAGGTAGTGGTGTAGAGGTTTTTTTCACTGCTTGTATGATCTTAAGAGCAGTGAGAAGCCCAACCCAACTGTCTTTCCTTTAAAAGCTTTTTTCCTGCTGCTCATAGAGGGGAAGGGTTTGTTAATGACAGACTCTCTCAGGTGGCTTCCTCTATTTACACTGACAGACCCTGAAAAATAAAAAAAACTATTTACCTGAATGAGGTTCCACAAACTTACTTGAACTTTTAACCTATTTTTTTTTTTTTTTACAGAAATACATTATCTTCATGGTTTTCTTACCATTGCTAGACAAGAAATTGTACAGGGATTGCTGCGATATTCAACGCCTATGGTGATGTTATCTAACTCCTATTCAATCATCTAAACTGTAAGGTATGACCAGGATTTTACTGCAACTTTTCCAAATAAAAATCAGTATTTTTCACAATAATTAAATTATGTTCAGTTTATTCACATTGCGCCAATACACAAAACATGTAACCTCAAGGAACTTTACAATTCAACCAGATCATACAGTCAAATTGATTCAAAGTTATCTATCTAAGGAAAACCAGTTTATTACAGCATGCATGTAGCGACAGTGGAGAGGAAAAACCTCCTTTTATCAAGAAGAAACCTCCAGCAGAACAGGGTTAGCAGCCATCTGCCAAGGTCAACTGGGGTTCAAGGAGACAAAAGCAGACATAGAAAAAGAAGAATAGATACAAAAGGCAACTGTCAACCAGCTCCTGGTTACAAGATTTGATTGGAATATTTGCAATCTAGTGTAATTGACTATTCTATTGTGAAATATTTTTACTGTAAACTGGGGCTTGCAAATCGAATAATGTGTCGATTATTTTTACCGATGAATCGACCAATAATCAGATAGCCAAAGGTTCCTTAAAAAATAGTTTTTTTTATGAAATTAAACCAGCTGAAACTAAAACTTTTCCACTAGAGGAGTTCTGAATAGAGCATATTGACAGATGAAAAAGCTTTTTTTAAATCTTAAATTAAAATATTAATAATTCTTTATAATTTTGGCATAATTACAGCTCTAAGTGGGTCAGTCTGTCAAGTAAAGGCATGTTTTAGAGTCCCTATACTGCAGTTAATGATGA
>NW_015150671.1:646392-648966 GCF_000732505.1 Cyprinodon variegatus
AATTCATTTTCCGTACCGTCTTCTCGCTACGGAGGGCTGAACAGACCGACGTCTGCGCTCCGTTGGGCCGGTGTGAGACTCTGATGAGCGCCGCGAGGACAGGATGCCCGCGAGCGGCGGCGAGTCGCTGAAGCCCAGCGCCTTCATCCCGGTGTGCACCGCTGTCTGCCTCCTGGTCGGCTCCACCTCCATGTTCTTCGTCTTTACGTGAGTGCGACGGACAATAAAGTGCTAAAAAAACGCAGTTATGGTGCTCATCATTCCTGAACAGTGTAGTGAATCCTGCAGCTTAATGCATTATTCCTTATTTTCCTTAAACACTGCTATTTTTTCATTATAGATAATAGTTCTTTCCATAGATAAAAATACAGGGGAGCAATAAAACATTGAAAAATATCATAAGTTGCTTATTTATTTAACTTTTCCATTGATTTGACTTTGATGGCAGACACTCACATCTGTTCTGGGAGGCTGCCCAGTGGACCCACAGTAAGCACATTTGAGGGGATAAGCCTCCCACAATAAACAGCAGTCTAGTTGGATATGCTTCTACTGCACATTTTACATGTGTGATAATAAAACCAGCAGCTAGAAATAAAAAACACTGCATCTGATATAAATCTAATACATGCAAAGCATGAAAAATGATAAAGTCATTTAATTTAGGAAGATTTGTGAGAAAAGGCTTAAATGTTTGACCCTTTATAGGGCAAGTGACCGTTTTTGATCACTTGCACACCCCTTAGAAATGGAGCCCCCCTGTCCATCAGTGAGGTCTAGAAGCACAAGATCTATATCCAGCCATTCAGCAAGATGCTGCTGTATGGCTGTACATCTTATTTTGGCATTTGACCAATTAGATGAGCCCTTGAATTATATATTACCTTCTATAAGTTAAGTTGGAAAAAAGAATAACAAGTAAAAAAAAAAGGTAAAAAGCTAAATGAAAAGTTAGAAAGTAAAGCTAAACGGTTAATAAACCTCTAAGGTTATGTTGTACCTAAAAAAATATGTTTCTTTCACTCTCAGAGTGTTTTTCATGAATTTCTTATAGATTTTTCTTAATATTTCTGGGAAAGTTGGTGTTTCTTGTTATTATATTGACATACATTTTTGCCATCAAAATATCCATATATTTTTTAAATGTTACAAAGATTATAAGGTCTTGTCCTGGATTCCAATAACACACTACAAAAAAATCTAAAAACTAGTGAAAATGTCTTAAAAAACGTGTATTTACCCTTAATTTGAGTAGGTAAATTAGAAAATCTCCCAGTGGAAGGAACATTTTTATCCTTAAAATCTGATTATTTGATATTATGCACTTGAAATAGGAGACTGCACTTTTCCCCTTATTTGTAAATGTTCTCATTCCATTTGCAAAGTGTCTCACTTACCTGCTCAATTCAAGAAAAAAGGCACTTATTTTAAGAGAAAATTACTTAATTTAGATATTTAAAGTCTTTCACTGAGTGCCCTATAAAGGGTTAAACAAAAATAGTCTGTTTATGTGGGACTATCTGGGTTTTACACATTAAGACCTTCTCTGACTGACCTATCTAACATCATTATGAGTTCTGAACCCCTCTACTGACCCTAGACCTCTGGAGCTGGATCTGTCCTACTTTCTCTTTTATTCTCCTGCAGAGAACTGTTTCCACTGGAGTCTGACACCAGATTGAGAGGGAGAGAAGGGGGGGGTTACAGATTAGAATCTTCTGGCAGATGCCATGTGATTCTCCCATATAGATAAAAAACTGTAGTCTGGATTATTTGAAGCAGTTGACACGTTATGCCTGTGTGACCAGTATCAATAAATGCTTTTTTTTCCCCACTCTGTGTTGCCAATTCTTAAGGAGGCCTTAAGAATTGGCACCCCCCCCTTCTTTGAACTCAATTTCTTCTGAAAGAGACAGAAAAAAAAATCAATGACCTGCGGATGTAAGAGATTGAAAAGACTACTTAACTGGATTCAGTGCTACAGCAGCAAATCCAGGGCGCTTCCTATGATTGAATGAATCTGCTTCTCCTGTGAAGAGGGTTTGCATTTGAGCTTGTATAACTTTGTGACACCTTTTATTTATTTCATTGTTTATTAGCTCAGCCTTGCAGAGTAGACATTAAAATGTACTGATTCCCTACTGTGGCTGCAAATCAAGGCTGGCTGATAAATCAGTTTTAGTGATTAATCAAAGCGGATGTTTATGAAGTTGTCTTTTTTTTTTCACCAATCCACTCTTTAAGCTTCTCTTGTTTTATATTGAGATCCGTTTGTATATTGCATGTATATTTTCATTGTTTACATGGCAGGACCTGGCAAATGTATTCTACACAGCTTGGATTTAGTTGCACATTAAATTGAGGTCAATTTAGAAATGGGATTGTTAAATTAAAAACTATTTTAAAAAAATCATTCATTTGGATTTAGTAAAATAAAAAATCAGAGGTTTTATTTTTATCAAGACACGTACACGTAGATGCAAACTGATTAGCCTGTAGCTCAGCAGACGCTCCTTTACTGGATCAGTTGTTTTGCCTCATTAAATCCAGCAGGAAATCATATTAATATTAACC
>NW_015150671.1:649369-669444 GCF_000732505.1 Cyprinodon variegatus
AAAAGGTGAAACCTAAATAGAAAGGATCTAAATAAAGTAGATTTGATGAATGCAGTAATACAGAAGCCAGGATTTTAACAACAGCAAAGCCTGTTAACAGCTTAAGGTAGAGAGCTGTGTATCTGTGTTGGAAAAGGCATAGAGTGGTTCAGTATCATCTTCCTGTAGCGGCCCTGAAATAAACCTTTGGTAAAGGACCTTTTCAGCTCCCTTCACTATCCTCCACAGAACTGTTTTTGCTGCCATGTTGTCAATATCATCTGCAGAATGTAGAAAGGTTGGTTGATTATGGCATCAGCAGCAAATGGTTTAATATTTGAGCATCGATGAGCTCGTAAAGTTTTGCATCCATCCAACCAGTAAGATGGAACACTTCACAACATGGGAGCACACAAGAATAAAAATTGACTTTGCTTTTATATGTTGCTGTGAATTTGAGGCACACACAAAGCACAAGCTTGTGCATCCTTTGCACTTTAATTACTTCCTGTAGAGTGTATATATTAATTTGCTTCTGTACATTTTATGCGTATTTGCATCCCAAATCTGTTCACTAACATAATTCCTGCCTTGAGGCCTGCAGACATAAAACCTGCAGGGACATTACAGATAAAAATCAACCTGCCTCGTTTTTCCTCCCTTCGATATTTATGCAGCTTTTATTGTCAGCAGTTCTGTTTCAGCATCAGTATTGTGAGCATGTAAGCCTCAAAGTATATTTCCTTGGAATATTCAAAGGACAACCTTCAGCTTTACTTTAACAATGATTTTTTTCGTCCTTCACCGCCCGATAACATCCCTTGGTGTGTGATTTCCTGCTTTTGTTCTTCTTTGACGTTGACTTTTGTTCGGAAATACCATTTCCATTTAGGTGTGGTTCATTTAAGCACAGGCGGGCTACAGAATGGAAAAGGTTTGAAAAACCTGTAACATATCAACCTACACTGAAAAAAATAATGCAACCGTGTTTGGCATTTATTTAATCATATTTAGTTACTTTAATACAATTGTTTCATATTAGCAGGGTAGGACATTAAAACAATTGAGTTAAAGTAACTAAAGATGATTAAGTAAATGCCAAAAGCAGTTGCATTATCTTTTTCAGTGTAGATAGGAAAACTTAAGCATTAAGAGGTTATTTTTACTGTTATATCAATGAGAGTAAACACAGATGAGTATATTCTCTCCGTAATGGATTAGTGTTACTCTGGTGTTGGAGTCTATGGTTTCATATAAAAAATGGCCAGCAATTGTATGGATTTGATGCTGATCTGAAGCTCAAATTGAAGCATCATTACAAGGTTGTCACATAAGATCTGTTTATATGTCAAAATCAGCATGCAGCAACGTCAAAGTACCTGCTGCCATCAGACCTATTACTGAACAGTGATGTCAGTGTGTAACACAAACTATTACAGGATTTCATAAATGGGCTCTACAACTCTGTCAACTTGACCGGCCTCACATGTGGCGTCTGCTGTGCCACTGACCCACTGATGGGGGGGATGAGGCCAGTGTGCAGATTGCAGAGCAGCTTATCATTCGGCGTGATTTATTAGAGCTTCGCTCATGCCGTTTCATTAGGTAGGGCTTGTCCAGCGGCGTAATAACCTGTCCCTAGTCTGAAGTGCAGATGGTCTCAGCCTAGTTGATGGAGGGAACAACCCTGTAAAATGGCATCTAATTTGTTTTTTATTCAGATCATTTTTTTTCTATCACAACTTTTGAACAGAAAATTCAGATAGCATTATTTTATCCAAACTGGAAAAATGCTTTAGCACATGTGCAGGTTACTTATATGCCTTTAACTCCTTTTTTATAAGCAAAAGCTGAGAAAAATAGCAGATTATTGGGAGAAAATAGATTCCTCAAATTAAAGGGGACGGACCTCGCATGCTCTCTGTGTTTGGCATCCAATATGAGGACTCCACAATGGACAGGACAAGTAGAAATGGTCTGTAATCCAAAATTTATAATCTAGGGATTACTGTGTTTGCAGCTGGCATGGCATCAGCAGCAAGGACCCCTCCCCTCCCCCTGCTGCCTAAAACAAACCCTGTGCAGAGTTTAGGGATTTCAGCTGAACTGGGTTAAAGTGCAAACATCAGCTAAATGATATAAGTCTAACTCACATTTTTTTTTTTACTCCAGTTTAATTTATTTTAATTGATTTTGGTTTCTCCAGTTTAATGCAGTAATGTCTCCGAAAGGCACTATGTGAGTAACTTTAATTGTCAGTCAAGATATGTGAGGATGCACTATTGTTTGTTCAGTTTAAAGGTAAAGGATAAGAGAATTAATAAAAAACTAAAAGAATAAAAGCTGGTCATACAGTTGAGGTTTAAAATGCTAGTCTCTGGTTAGTCGATCTGAGGCTCCATGTCAGTGTGTGAAACTTTAATAGGTCGGGGATGTAATGAGGAGCTTGACATTGCAAAGCTCTAAAGGTTAGCGACGGGATTTTAAAGTAACACTGCCTGAACTAATGCAGGAAGGACATGTGTCATCCTGTTTGCTCCAGCAATGGTTCTACCTGCAGAGTCTCATACTTATTGAAAGATTAAGATTCTGTTTTTACACTAGCCTTCTAAGTTTTTAAAAAGTTTTTTTATTGAAGCAAACACATAACCTTATTTGGTTAGAACACACTAGACAGCTCAATCTAAAGGCCTCACTCGTCTGACTTTAGAAGTCATGCATACAGGAATATCATTGGCATTCAGTCATTTTTAACGTTTAACTAAAGACATTGTCCCTTTTTTCTGTTTCTTGTCGTGGTGATGATTTGATGATCTTTGTAGTTCTGATTCCTAAAAAGAGCAGCTGCTTGTCATCCAAACAGATACTATAACAGAGGTTTTTGTTTGTTTTTCATAATCTGGCCAAAACAGTGTATGTATAGCAGAAACAGGAATGGTCCTAACACAGCATCCTGAGAGACGCCACATAAAATGGTTATGGAATATGACTGTAGGTTCTGTCTGAAAGGTATTTTATTGTATTTATACATATATAGTTTTAAATATAGTTTTAAAGAAGAAGTAGTAATCCCCTTCTCATTATGCAACCTGTTTAATATTGCCAATAAGAGGAGGATTGGTGTTTGACAGAGGAAATGATTTGGTACAGATGGGCAGTTGCTAAAAATATTCCTTAGATTATTTTGATTTTGAATAATGCAATACTATGTGTTTTTTACATAGAGCTAAAATCTGTGTAATTCAGTTCTGTTTATTTATATTCAGTATATTAAATGTAATTCAAAACTATTTCTATAGCACAGATTAAACTGCATATGTTGGCTGAAATACAAAATCCAGTTCCAATGAAAGATTGAAAATAATTTTCAATTCCGTTCTGATCCCTCTTATGAAAGACTGCAGTTGAGTTCAGCCAATTATTTGATTTGGCCATGCATTTTTTTATTTGAGGAATTGCATTTTCGTGCTTGTAGTCCCTCCTATTTCTAAAAGAGAGCCGGTTGACTGTACTGAGTTACTGCTTTTGTAGCAGCCTTCCATACTGAGTATACACGGGCAATAGTGGAGAAGAAAATTCACTTTAACAAGAAAAAAACCTGCTGAATTTGGCTCGGTGTGAGGAAGCATAAGAGGACACTGTACACAATACAACAACCGCCATGAACCAAAGGGAGCACTGGTCCAGGAGTACTTTTCTATGTTAAAGAAAAGTATGGGAGTGGTGGCTTAATGGTTAGGGCATTGTGCCTGGAATCCAGAAGCTCTGAGTCCAAGCCCCACTCCCACGGACTGCCACTCTGGGTCCCTGAGCAAGGACCCTTATCCCCACACTGCTCTCTGGGCGCCGCACAATGGCAGGCCCTGCTACCCAAGGGGATGGGTTAAATGCAGAGTTAATTTTGTTGCTCTGTACTTGTGACATTGTAATTACAATAAAACCCTGGGAAAAAAAAGTTGAAGAGAAACACCGTATAACATATAGGGCCTGAGCCAGTAGTACAATCTATGTTATGAAAACAGAGTGCCCAGCATATATAGGTTAATTAAAGTCTCTTTATATAATCCAGCAATTCTTTTCCTCTGTCTACGACTGTAACCTGATTATAGTGCCCTCTTTCTAATCTCAGAGTGAAGAGATTTGCTTGTTCAGAGGAACTAAGCACACACACATACCTAACCCTAATACCAACCTAAACTCAATTCACACCTTAGTCTTAAAATGAATTGTTAAGTTTGCGGATGATACTGTCATTGTGAGCTTGCTGGAAGACAGAGAAACAGCACATGGCCCCATCATGGACTATTTCACAAACTGATGTCAGGAAGCCATGCTGGAACTCAATGTCACTAAAACAAAGGACATGTTTATCGATTTTAGGCACAAGACCTGCAACCCCTCTACAACCATTATAAACGGGCAAGACATTGAAATTGTTCATTAGTATAAATATCTTGGGTCTATCATAGATGACAAATTAACTTTCAACAGCAACACAGACATGCTATGTAAGAAAGGGCAGCAGCGCTTATACTGCCTGAGAAAGTTAGCCAGGTTTCAGGTTGACAAAACTCTAATGACCATGTTCTACAGATCTTTTATAGAGGCCATACTTACCTTCTCTGCCATCTGCTGGTACACTCTTCTTAATGAGCAACAAAAATGCCATATCTAAGATTATTAAGGTGTGCAGTAAGATCACGAGTGTTCATCAGAAAAACATGACTGAAATATATGAAGATCAGGTTATCAGGAAGGCTGAGTCCATTTTGGATAATTATACCCATCCCCTACATAACGAATTTCAGTTTCTACCCTCTGGTTCCTGTTTTACATACCCACCAGTTCGGACCAACAGATACAAACACTCCTTTATTCCCTCTGCTCTTCAGCTGTTAAACTCTACCAGGAAAAGCAGATAGCCATATGTTGCATGCATTCAGGCCCCCACACACACACACACACTAGTGTGTGTGTGTGTGGAGGGGTTTTAAAGATCAAACATACACTCATTTTTTAATGGATGAATTTCTGATTTGGTCTTTAATACTATGCCATCTTCAATCAATTAATCTTAACATCCAGACGTTAAGTTCTAATATGCCTCTAATACTCTTGCACTTCAATACCATATGAAGATATCCAGGTTTTAGTTGAAAAAGCTCCAGCCTCACTTTTCATCTAATGCTGGGGCATAAAAAAGAAATCAATCTCAGCTATGGATGTATTTGGATGTGATGAAAAATTAAATGTATAAGGGTTTCAACTTAGAGATACTGTAAATTGCTCCACAACATTTGTCAAAAAAAACCAAAACAACTCTTATATTCCATTTAGCCAACGAGTTGGTGAGAATAATTTTTTAGATGCTTCATCTATGCTGACAAGCATTGACTCACCTGAATCACTAAAAAGCCAGAGGACTTGATTATGGCATCTGAGTCACTGAACTAATAGACTGTGGGCAGATAAATGAGCTTCCATCCTAGAACCATTGTGTGATTGTTTAGTTAAAAAAATCAGCAAAAGGAAATCTTGGAAAAATGTATGTCCTCCATCCTAATACAAGTGTATAAAAAATATGTTAGGCGTGCATTGAAAAACTATGCAATAAGTGGGATTGCATTTGGACCCAAATAAAAGAGTCTTTTGAATTCTCTAATATTAATGGCAAGAGGAGAAATGGTGTGCAGAAAATACTGATGAGAAAGTAATATTCAATTTTAATGTTAAATGTTCAACATTTGTCAGATGTTATACCTGCACATTCAGCTTTGTTTTATTAACAATATAAGGGCACAGAAGTTTGTAGGGTGTAAGTAAGTAAGTAAGGTTTATTTACATAGCACCTTTCTCAGACAAGCATTACAAAGTGTTGTACAATTTGAGTCATAGAATACAATGCAGCACCATATAAAATACAGATAGGAAAAATAAATACAATCATAGCAGCCCTTGATACAATGCGTCTAAAATGCTTGGTTAAAAAAAAAAAAGAATGTTTTTAGTTGATTTTTAAAATCATCCACGGAGTTCACCAAGTGCAGGTAAAGTGCTAGTGCATTCCACAGTCTGGGTGCGACAGCTTGGAAGGATCTATCACCTCACATCCTAAAATGGGTTTAAGGGACCATTAAAAAGCTCTGTTCAGCAGATCTCTGCGAGCAGAAAAGTGAGGCTGAATCAAGTCGCAAATGTTAGAGGGAGCCTGTCCATGCAGGGCTCTAAAGGTCAGGAGCAGAATTTGATGTTTATGCTGTATTCAATGGGAAGCCAGTGTTGGCTCTTCTGGTTGTACGTGTCAAGATCCTTGCTGCAGAATTTTGCACTAGCTGCAGTCGAGCTAGGCCTTTTTTGTCCAGACAAGAGAACAGGGTATTGAACCTGGATAACTTTTCACCTTTACAGATTATTAATCAAAGATTAATCACTGAAAAATATATGTCTTAGAAAATATATTTCTCTTGTTTTACCTTACCGCCTCCAGGTTTAAACTTATGTAAACCCCCAACACCCACCCCTCAACACACGCACACATACCTCACCTTTTAAAATGTTGAAAATGAATTTGAGCCTCTGCTTCATTTACGTCAGTTCAACATTTAAATCATATAACAATTCCCTCAAACCTTCCAGCCTTGCTTTCACATTTTTGTATGTTTGCCAGTTGCATCAGACAGTAGCCTTCTTCTAGGCCTGATCAGCATCCTCCATGAGAAATACAGCCTGATAGCTAAGTGTACTAAAAAATTCAGGTCTATATGTAAAATGCACGTGGTGAATGGTGGCTTCTTACTCCTGCAGTTAGTATCTCTTATACATTCCCAAGTATAAAAAAAACATAAATATAGGCGAGCACACCTGCTTAAAAACTGGTTCTTTGAATCTGTATTATACCGATATATTTTCCCCTGCTACGTTTGAAGTCCATTGTAAAATACTTTCTCTAAAATCTCTTCATCTTAATTCATTTTTACTCCAAACAATCTTCCTGAAAACTATCTTATGTTGAACCATCCTTCCTCAATGTAAAATGATCAAGGCTGTGTGGCCCTGATGGAGGCAGACAGTGTCTTAGCTTGAAGCTTATACAGACCTCCTTATTTAATCCTTTGCTGCTGGTGCTGGTGAGTACACACTAATACATGCTTATCCCTTACTGTAAACAATTACTTTTGTGATCCACAACTCTCATCAGACTAAATAGGATGGAGATGATCCTCTAAAGTCTTTTCTGTTGCCTTGATTTTGGAGCGTTTAAGGAACGGGGGGAAATTCTTATTTGCAGCAATGACTTTGCTTTCAACACAAGTGCAGAAAACAGGTTTTCTTCTTTCTCTCTTGTGTGTGTGTGTGCGTGCATATATTCAGATGCCCGTGGCTGGCTGTGACCATCTGCCCTGCCATCCCACCATGCTGCGCTGTCCTTTTTCTTTTCGTGCTTGCCAACTTCACCATGGCCACCTTCATGGATGCCGGGATTCTCCCTGTAGGTCAGTAGTCACACCCGTGTTACTTTTCCAATAATATTTTCTTTTTTATACAAAAGCCTTACTTTATTAGTTTTATTTGTTTTGGTTATTTTTTAGCTGGCGAGGATGAAGACAAGGAGGATGAATTTCGTGCTCCGTTGTACAAGAACGTGGATGTGAAGGGCATCCAGGTGAGGATGAAGTGGTGTGCATCGTGCCACTTCTACAGACCTCCGCGCTGCTCCCACTGCAGCGTCTGCGATCGCTGTGTGGAGGTGAGTACATATTTAAAAAGATTCAACACTAACAGTTACAAAAAACCGTAGTACAGATTAGGATTAGTGAAAGTAATTAGAGAGCTTTAAAAAAAAATAATTGCAGCTGTGTAGAGTAGATTTCTGCAGGATGAGTGATGGGCAGAGGGGGAGATCTCGTTAATCAGGCAAATCCTTTTCTCAGATCCCTGCTATTGCTGTAGAAATACAATAAATAAAACAACTATATTTAGAAAGTAGAGTGGATATCCGACAAGGTCCAAATGAGTATTTTGGGATTAAACATGCCATGTGTCATTTTTTCCCCCCAGGATTTTGACCATCACTGTCCATGGGTGAACAACTGCATTGGGAGACGAAACTACCGCTACTTCTTCCTGTTTCTCTTGTCTCTCACTGTTCACATGATCGTTGTGTTCACCTTTGGCCTCATTTATGTCCTGCACCACATGGAAGATTTATGGAAGCTCCATTGCCTCGTCACGTATCCTTGTGACTAGTCTCCAATTCTGCCCATCTGTGCTTATTTTTGCAAATTAAAGCTAAATGTGAAAAAGTTTTCCATAACAGACATAATTTGCAGTTTGGTAGTGATCAGTATATCTGGCCTGTTTCTGATACCAGTGCTGGGTCTCACTGGTTTCCACCTGTACCTGGTGTCCAGAGGTCGGACCACAAATGAACAAGTAAGAGGGTTTTCAGATAAACATCATGATCATTTATCTTTTAAAATGCAGAGCTTTGAAAGAGCATCTATTTGGGTGTCATGTGACAGACCTACACACTGTTGCAAAGTAGAAGGAAAATAATTTGTATTTTTTTGAAACTGCAGAATTGTTTAGCAAGTAAAATAACTAATAATCACTTCCAGATTTCACTCTACTGTGAACACTACACCCCTGTGATCTAATCTCAGTATAATGTCAGATTGTCTTCGAAGGCTATCGGGGTCTTTTTTTCTTTGTGGCGAACAGGTCATGGATGAAGTTGTGGAGACTTTTAAAGCAGGTTTGGGATATAAAAACATCTCTAGTGATGATGAAAACTCACTAACACGGTTTAATCCTACATTTTATGGAAAGAGGAGGTCAACACTGCAAATCTGCCAGATGGCTATCCACCTACACTGACATAGCTGGACAAAGAAAGCTTTATTTAGAGAGGCAGCCAAGAGGCTTATGGTAACTCTGAAGAAAGCTGCAAAGATTACACTGATCTAGTCTTTATGAAAAAGTGATTTGGTCAAATTAAACTACAGGTGAAAATTTTAACATATATTGAAACTTCTATTTGGGCCTGAAGGCTGACATTGCATTTGAGCCTAAGCATCCTACTCACACTGTAGAACATAGCGGTGGCAGCATCATGCTGTGGCGTCTGCCACAGCTAAAGAGACAAGAAAGATGATAAGAGCTGACAGGGAAGTTGAATTGAGTAAAACAGAACAATGCTAAGGAAAACCTAGCCTCGTGAGACCATCCTGATCTTGCGAGCTTTCAAGGTTTCACTCGCAAATCAGTCTGGAGACTCTCCGTTAAAGAAAATTTGGAGCAGTTCACCAAACGAACGTCCAATCAGCGTTGGCTTTGAGGCGGGTTGAGGTGTGACGCAACGAGAAGCGCGACCATTCAGTCTAAAGAACATGGCGGCTTCAGCCGATGAAACTAGCGTTAGCGTGGCTATCGAGCAAGTTTTAATTACAGAGTATTTCTTCACTGAAAGAAGAGCAAAACACTGCTCTGGAGGCTTTTCTCAGAGGAAAAGATGTTTTTGCTCTTCTCCCGACTGGTTTCGGCAAGAGTAGCCTGGCTTGTGGTTGTGTTTTCGTCGTCGCTCTGTTAGTACGTCATATGCTTCGTTGATCTGATTGGTTTATGTGGCCCGTCTATCACCAACATAGGCCAATCAGCTAACCAGTATTTTCCCCCTTTCCCAAAATTACTTCAACGGGAGGTTTCCAGATGGATATGCGGAGCAAATCCATCTGGCGGAGTCAGGTTAAGGAAAACCTGCTGGGGGTTAAAAAAGATTTGAGATGTCTTAAAGGTTCCCTGTTTCTGCAGCTGCAATGAAATGATGAAAGCATATTTAAATTTTAGAACGGAATATAAATGTCAATACTTGCGGTCACAAATGACCTATATCCCCTCTGACTGAGCTTTAGCTGTTCAGGGAAAAATAATATGGAAAGATTGAAGTTTTTAAAAGCATATTCTGGTAGACAGTAATCCCAGAGCACCAGCAGATGTAATGGCAGCAAGAGATAGTTCTGCAAAATCTTGACTCCAGGGGATAAATACAGCTGCATATCAGAGTATTCAGATTATTGCTGTTTAAAATAAATTTAACATGAAGCTTAATCCTTCTGGTCTACAGTTATGCACCACCTTGTCCTGGTATATCACACCAAATCCTTATAAAACACAGTGAGGTTTGTCTTTGTGACATGACAACATTAGACAGATGTTAGAGGATTTTAATAATACACACATCTACACAGCATGTTTATTTGTCTCTGCATGTTTCCACAGGTAACTGGCAAGTTTCAAGGAGGATTAAACCCTTTTACACGGGGCTGTTGTAGCAACATGGAGCATCTTATCTGCAGTCCCATTTCACCAAAGTATGAAGCATATATTTCTTACCTTGTCTGCATCTTTGTTATTAGCCCTGTGTCTCACTCACTAAGGCTTTGGTTCCTTGCTCTGTGTTGGCAAACCAGTTACACATCGAGGTCCTACAAGAAAGCAGTCATTCATGTGCGACCTCCTTTCCTGAGGCCAGAGATTGACGGGCAGATGCCGATGAAAATAAGGGACAACGGGATCCAAAGTCTAGCAATACAGGATAAGGTATGCAAGAACAATTAGGTATTTAAGGGCTGTGTCCTCAGCTGTCAAGAGATTTGAGTTGTAACCCTCACATCTCTGCCTCTTTGTGTTTACTTCTCTCTCCAGCAATCCTCGGCTGGATCCGTCGAGCTGTCAGACATCAAACAGCTAAAACATCCGCCACCGCTGCCTCCAAAACCAGATCGCGGTCTGCTGAAAAGCCAAGTTGCTGCCATGGATGGTGCGCATGAATTACAAAAATGCATTCAAGCATAACCTCTGATAACCAGATGCAGTTTTCCAGATACAATTTCATAAGCTGTATTAACTTGCAGTTCTTTGCAGGAGGAGATATAAGCGCCGAATACTTATAAACTTTTGTCCTCCATGAGGAGGTCCAGGGGACACTGGAGGGAATGCCTCAGGCTTAAATAACATCCTCTACTATCAATTGGTCACCTAAAGTTTAAAACACAACCTGTTAAGGGAATAATAGGACATATAGAATTGGCAGCCTCTTACAATTTTTCTTTAAGGATAATCTGAAGGAGACTCTGATCAGCAGATGAAATCTATGCCCACAGCATGATGCTGCCAGTACCTTTTTTTCCTTGGGGGGATGTGGGTGGTGTGAAGAGATCCTTTTTCAATTGTTTTGTTTGGCTCACAATCTTGTTTTCCAGGTCGGCAGTAATGGTCAATTTTAGCAGAGCTACTTTTTTCATGTGGAAGTCACCTCTTTCTCTCTGGGTATTTTGCAACAACCTAACCCTGCATTAAAATCCTGAACAAAGCACTTTTCTGTCCTGTAGGAAGTATTAGATTAAGATGCATCCCTTGCCCCTTAAATCGCACCTTTAAAAATTTATTTTCTACAATCCTGTTGCATATTTTACTATATATTTGCAGGTCCATGCATATCAATCCTAAGTGACCTATTTTTCAGATGTGGGACATCACACCAAATCCATCATTCCTGTTTCTATTCCAACTGTGCCACAGCTTCGCCCCGTTCTGGAGGCCATCTCCAGGGGATCCTCACCCATTCCTCCAGAGCAGGTGACTTTCTTTTAAAGCCCCTTTTTTAACTGAGGAATTAATACTTCCTATTTTGATTCATGGTTTTGATGGATGTCTGAAAGAAGGTGCTGTGTGTTTTTTTGTGTTGATACGTAGCTGCTAAAGGCATCAGAGCAGCAAGGCAACAACAAAGGCCCTGACCTCTGCTCTAACCCCAGAGAAAGCCCTGCGAGAGGCAACCACCAGGCCAGTGTGCCTGTCCAAGCTCCCCTCCTGCCCTCTACAGTCTCCAGCTCTTTACAACTTAACTCTCTGACACTTAGCTCTCGTTCCCTCAACCTAAAACACAGCAGCCGATATGCATCTAATTGTGCTGCTGGGAGCATCACTACTTCCAGTATGTTGGCAAACCAGTCCAGCAGCAGTGGGAATGGCAAACCCTCCTTTGATAACCTGATCAGTCCTGCAGACCCTCAGTTCGTGGCCCAAAGAGGGGCTCCTGCAGTCAGCTACCACTCTCACTTAATGGCCCATGGCGCAGAGGGAGCTATGCAGCGTCCGTCCCCTCACTCTTACAGTCCTGTGTTTATGGGGGTTACTAGACAATCTCCCCAACCAAGAGATTCCACTTCAAGGGATCCCTCACCTTCTTTACCAGGTTTCCTTCAGAGAGATTCTTCTCCAGCCTATCATGGACTTTTAACAAGAGACCTTCAATCCCAGAGCATAGCGACACGAGATGTGCCCCCTCCAGGTCTGCTGATGCGAGATATGACTTCTCTAGGTTTTCAAGACAACCTTAGAGATCTTTATCCACAGGACATGACACTTCCAATGTCCGCTGCTGCACGCTATGACAATTTTTCAAAAACAATCATGGCTTCCATCCAGGAGAGACGGGAGCAGGAGGAGAGGGCGGGAAAGTTCCACGTCAATGCCAGATCCCAGGCGCTCTACGGCCCAGATGTTGGAATCTATGACATCCCCAGCAGGAGGAGTCTACCACCGGATAACATTCGTCCTGCCGGTTCTCGCGGACCAACGCCACCAGCCTACGGCTCCAGAGAGTTCCTGATGAGCACGGGAATACTGGGATATGGTATGAGGACCTCGCCTCTCTCCAGTTCTTCCACATCATCCTTGACCCGTGGTCCAAAAACCTCCAGCTCCCCTCTGCAGAGCAGCAGCAGCAGCCTGCAGAGCAAGGGCCGCTCTTCGTCTCCTGCTTACGGTCCTCCTGAGAGACACAACCAGGGACCACCAACCTCCACATCCACTCTGCCCCGTTTGACCTCCACCACCTATCCCACACCCCCCTACACTTCCTACGCAACTGCAAAGCGCTCGTCACTCCCGTTTTCTTCCGAAGGGAAGGAGTCCTTCCCCCTGGGAGTCCTGAAATAAGAACATATTCCAGGCTTTCAACCCTGCGAAAAAATCATCTATGCAGTGTTTGTCTCAGTTTTCTCAGCTCCAGCTTGTTCGTTTGTTTTGTAAATAAGAGGCCATTTGGAGCTTTCTTGTGTGGAAGAATGTGTGAAAAACAAAATGCACACAGTGTTGAGCTTGGAAGTATTTATACGGCAGGAGAACTTTGAATCTCAGGATATCTGTGCCTCCTCATTACGGGAAGCACGACTAAATGAAAGCAGAAGAGCTAAATAATAGATAAAGATTGAATTTGATCTGTTTGTTTGAGTTTTGATATTGTAAAACATTTGTGAAACCATATCATTGAAATTGTCTTATACCCTTCAAAAAACAATTCATATACATTTTGTAATTATTTCTAATAATAAACTTATTTTGTAATTTTCCCTTCAGTTTTATTGCTATTTGGGAATGTGGACCGGGACTTCGGGGACTTACTGGTTCGTCTGAAAGTACAACTAGAGAAAGATGTGATTAAAATCCAAAATTTAAATTAATCGATAGGAAAATATTACGATTTAACATGAAGTATTTGACTATAACACCCATTTTCACATTTGAAGATGATTTGTGAAGCTGGTGCACTTTATAAACTAACTACTGTATGAGGAAAGTCTACAGATATATCTCAAGAGAGCCAAGAATTACTAATTTGGAGAATGATCCTAATTGATTGAAGACATCAGAGTCCGTGTTTCAGAGCAGTCGTCACAAAGCCCTGATCTCACTCCTGAAGAATACTTGAGGTTTAAGCTGGAAAGGTGTGTGTTATCAAAGCAGCATAAGAAATCTGACTCAGGTACACCAGTTCTATCAATCAGCAGTAACGGCCATCAATTCAGCAAACTGTTAAAAGAATCCCTTTAATGTAAATATAGACAAAATGTTATTCATTTTACATATAGTATGCACATAACTGTGTGTTTCAATGGCATATGCCGACAGAAAATACATTATAGCTGCAATACAAATATAGATTTTTGAGCATATCTTTTAATAACACTGTAAATGTTATTTTCTGCACCATGTTTGTGCATGGCGCCCTCTAGTGGACAGCTTCAGGTGGTGACATGTCAGGCTGCAAGGAAAGGAAATTCAGGGTTTTTTTTTTTGCAGAAAAGTACATTGGGAAATAAAAACACACAGGCAGACTCCACATAAAAAAAGGGTACGTAACAAATATATAAGAAAAACAAATAAAAAACAACATATGTATGACCTGATTCAAGTCTATGTAAAGCATTCTTAGACTATGTAGATCATTCTTCTGGTTCAGGCTACTACAGGTTCACACTGTTAGGGAGTCATAAAATACAGCAAACTAATTAATTCCTTACGTTTGCAGTCGGAAAACATTTTAGCCACTCTTCAACAATTTACACTAAGATCAGCGGGCGGTAATATTTCACCATTGTTTCATTAAGCTGTAATATGTCTTTTAAAGTAAAGAACCTCATGCTGGAAAAGGTTAAGCATTAAAAAAAAACATTACGTATTAAAGTTTTGACATATTTAACATATCTGAAGAAGTTAAGAGAAAAGTAATAATCTGCACCTTGCATTATGCATAAATTCGCTGTTAAGAATAAGGACAATTATTATTTTTTAATATACTTTAATTTTCTTTAATAGCATTTTTTAAATTAGGTTTATTCCCTTTGAGATAAAATATCTCTTTTTTAAACAGAGACCTGCGCCAGAAGGCAGCAGCACAGTTCTATTGCTAAAAACAACAAAGAATTACAATTTACAAAATAAATACAATTTACATTAACATGTAAATTATGGTAGAGTCATAATTCAATGTTGCTTGCTCATAGTTTAGTGTTTCCTCAGAAGCACAAGCAATAAAATTGACCCCTACTTCCCAACCGCTAACCCTAACCCAGAGGTGGTTAACAGACCATGTGGGCAAGTAAAAAAAAAAAATGAAGCTGTTTTTTTCATTTTCTAATAATGTAAAATTAGTCAATTAGTTGTTGCCTTTTAAGTAAACCCCTACATTTACAGATGATGAATAATAAACAACCAAGACTGGACCATCTACACAGATATGATTGGTGCTTGGATGGAGAAAAAATTATGGACTTAACTCGACATAAAGCACAATTTAACTTTCTGCTTCAGCCCCTCAAAAAAGACAAATCTGCAAATCCATCCATCCATTTTCCATCATGCTTATCCCAAGAGGGGTTGCGACGGGTGCTGGTGCCTATCTCCAGCTGTCTATGGGCAAGAGGCAGGGTACACCCTGGACAGGTAGCCAGTCCATCGCAGGGCAACACAGAGACAAACAGGACATACAACCATTTACACAAACCTAAGGAGAATTTAGATTAACCAATTAACCAAACAGCCATGTTTTTGAACTGTGGGAGGAAGCCGGAGTACCCAGAGAGAACCCACACATGCACGGAGAACATGCAAACTCCGTGCAGAATGAGCCGGGCCGGGATTTAAACCTGGAACCATCTTGCTGCAAGGCAATTGCTTCCCACTGCGCCACTGAGCAGCCCTATCTAATCTGCAAATCGTTTTCAATAAATCCTTTTACCAGGGACATATAATTCAAACGAGATGTATTTTAATTTATATGTGCATTTGTTTGTTAGATTAAAGTCTATGGCAGAATGATCATTAAAAGATTCTATATGTTACTAAAAATGATTATACCCTTATGTTGCCATTAAGCCATTATTCCTTTTCTGGGTAAAATAAAATAAGTGAGCAAATTAATTAGAATTTATTTGACAGTTCAAAAATGAACTGAATCTTTAAGGCATTATCTAATTTCTTTTAAGTTCTAGTTAAAGACTTAATTTCTTTATTCTGGAAGAGAACTTCCTCAATAATCAATCAAAGAATGAATTATTAAAATGATTCACCCCCCATGGTGACTGATGCTACTGATTTTTGTTGGATAGCCTCAAGATTATAAAACAAGGGACAGATGTGGGTTGTAATCCCACAGTTTCATTGTTTGCTTAAGGAAGCAATGGTAAAGGAGAAGCGATTTAGTTCAATTGTTGTTATGTGGTTGGATGACTCACTGAGAGGGAGTAGAAGCCATTTCTGAAGTGTCTGAGTTTTGAGTGTTCTCAGCAGCCTTGCCTTTGAAACTTAGACTAAAAGAAAACAATATCCAGGCAGTGACCTTCACACGCTTCACTCTCCTTATCAAAGACTCAAAGTCAGAATTCTGCTGGACAATTCCACCAAGTTCTCCTTGAATATTTACAACTTTTATACATATAATGTACAAAATAGATGTATATCCGTGTATGTGCAAAATGAATAACAGACTACTCCTCCATTAGTTAAATATAATGGCATGTCTGTGAGTTTCTTCTATTTCTGCCATGCTACAAACACAAATTCTTTTTCGATATATGTATTTGTGAAGTTGGTGGAAGAGAAAATACGGTTTTGAAAACATTTACAAGAAAAAATGCGAGAACTGTGGTCTGCATTTGTGTCAGCCACATGTACTCTGATACCCTTGAAAAGAATATAGTGAGACCATTTTTATAATGTTTTTCAAAACTGACTTTTTTATGACTAAATTTTAGATTTGTTTTATTGTTTTGCTTCTCTTTCTTACGTCTGTGTTCCTGATTATTTTTCTGTTATATTTTTGAGCAGCTGGTTATGCTTATTTCTGTCTTTTCTTGTTTCAGTTTGGTATTTTCAGTCATTCTCCTGGAGTTTCTACAGTTTTTTCTGGTTTCTGTGTGAGCTTCCTGGATCTCTGTTCATTCTTTCTCCTTATAAGTCATACTTAAAGGCCTTTAGTTTCCCCATGTCCACAGCTACACCAGCTTAGTTAATCACACATGGTTCCTATTTAGCAATCACTCGTCCCTGTATTTTTAGCTTTTTGTCAGACAATCTGCTCAAGGCTGTTATTCACAATTGTTCAATCTGAAATGTTTCTCTTTGCTGATGTTTTCTATGAAGACTTTATTGTACCTGCTTTCTCTTTGTTCCCTCTGGCTCCTCGACCAAAACAAAAACATTTACGGGATGATAGCCTTAATGCTACCTTTGTCAGGTATCAAGCTCCCCATCAGAGGGTCAGCGTCTTTTAAATGTGTCTACTGCACATGTAACCATTTGGGTCAGTTGAGTTGAATCAGGGAATTAACCAACAGTATCTGTGCATCGGCCCTTGGAGGCTGGAGACCTCACTTCTATTTTAGGCCAAAGCTTGTAAATGTGTTAGAACAGCCAGTTAATGCTCTGTGAAAAAAAAAAAAAAAAAGGTTCACAGATTGTATCCGTCTAGTGTGAATGCAGGCAGAGTTATTTTGCTTTTATAATGAAACAACAAAGAGGGAATTAGCTACAGGATTAGTGATAAAGCAGTTACAGACTTGCACTAAAATATTTGGCATTGTTAAAAAAATAAAACGTGGCCCAACAAAAGTTTGGCTCAATAATCAGGACTGAATACATGGTATGCATACCACGCTTTTCAGATTTATAATTATGAACACCAGCTAAACTTTGCACTGCTCTGTGTTGGTCTGTAGCATTAATCCCAATAAAAAAATATAAAAGTTTATGGTTTTGATGTGACAAAAGGTGGATAAGTTAAAGAGCTCCACATACAATCTTCCTTCCACCCCCCATTTCCTTCCTCTATCCTAGTTTCTGGAGTCAGATGTAAAATGATGATGACAATGATGACAGAAGAGGGATTACAGATCGTGGAGTTGGGGGCTGATCAAAATTTCCCAGTGCAGACCGTGATGAGCTCTGTCTTACATCATGCTGTCTTCTGGTTTAAACAATGTATGAGGAGACTGTAGCTCTTACTGCCAGACTTTCCTCCAACTTACTTTTTTTTTTTTTTTTAGCTTATCTTGTGCTAATTAGAAATTAGTTTATGATGCAACAACAAAATACCCCTGTCATTCTTTATCTACAACTGTATTTACAAATACATGTGAGTAAATGAATGGAACAAAATGTAGAATTAACCCAAATGAACAATTTGCTGGTACACAGTTTAAATGATTCGAAAGAACACCTTGTTTCATCATTTGAGTCACTGCTATTTGCCTAATTGACTGGATCTTGTTGAAAAAAGCTGCACATGTTCAATCAAGACAGACCTGTTATCATTAGGCAGACTAATAAAAAGCAAGAAAATGTTCTTTAAAATAAGTATAAAGAATGGAAAGTGACTCAAAACTTTCCATTTGCACAGGTTCCCGAACCATGAAGCATAAGCTGCATGCCAAATGTCTTTGATTAAATTGAAAACATTGATTAATCATTGAAAGTGTTCACTGCAAAAGAAAATTATGTTTATGAAGCTAAATTGCTATTGTGGTGCAGTAGCTAATATAGTTTAATTTCCTGCTGTGTGAGATCAAACATTCTCCTACTTTCCCCACTAAAGAATAGGCTCTATGCACAGCTCCACTACTTCCTGAATTTAATGCAGCTCTTTTGTTTCCTGTCTTTCATGATTGGATGCACTGATTAATCCAGGTGTGTATGACCTAAGTAACTGGCCAGACACACCTGGATTAATCAGTTCGTCCAGTAATGAAAGACAGGAAACAAAGGAGCTGCCTTAAATTCAGGAAGTAGTGGAGCTGTGCATAGAGCCCATTCCATCTGAGTTTCATCTGATCACCAGCTGCATTAGCCCCTAGATGTAAGAAGTTGTAACTACCACCTGAAACATCACCTAAAACCTAAAACTCAGAAATTAAGTAAAAAGATGATTTTTCCAACCTATGGTATTTAACTTTACCCAATAAGTGATCAACTACTTCCTTTTTGTTATTTAATTAGCTAAAATCCTTTTATTTATTATAATAATCATTAATAGTGAAAAGCTATAATGCTGAAGTGGGATAACTAATGCTATCTAAATTATTAAGGTAAGATTATTAGTCATTTCTATAGATATTTAAACAGTCCAAGCAAGTAAAACCAATCAGCTGCAATAACAATTTAACCTTTTTAAATGCAGAGCTACAGAGATTTTTTAGCTGCAGGAGAAAAAAATAAATATAACTAAATTTGCAACTCAGTTTGAAGAAAAGACATTTTGCACTTTAAATGTTGCAGGTATGATTGCAGCTTCTACCTGCCATGTTCTGCAAGGCACTTAACGCTTTGTTGCTTAGGGGTATGCACAGAATACAGTCACAGAAATTTTTTTTGTTTTCTGCTATTTAATGCATAGTATGGAATTTAGTTTTTTTCAGTGTTATGATTTAGTTTTCTGTTCGGTGATGTCCCGTCCTGCTCCTCCGGGGCCACATGCATCCACCCTCATCTTAACCTCTTGACATGTGAGGCATCCTTTCTCATCAGCATTGAAGTCACACCTCTCTTCAGATGCTGCACATTGACCTACTTTCACCCCTCTGCCTCTCTGTGCATGTGTGTCTCTGTGGGTGTGCCTCTCCCAGCCTCTTCCTCTAAAGCTCATTGATATGCCTGATCATCAGAGGCATCGCTGAACTGGCTGATTGTCATTTTCAGCTGCAGAGCCACTGATGCATTCCATTTCCTCCTTCTGGGCTGTCTCTGCGTGATGAAGCACACTCTGCAGTGACACTTGACAAGAAGGGTTTGGATTAATAGCAACCCCTGCATGTTGCTCCATCAGACTGAAGCATTTTTTTTAAATAGAAATTTAAATTATTTTTCTGATTACAGAGAAGTGATGACTTGTATTGTGGCTTTAGGGGAAGTCTTTCCCATTCGGAGTGACCCGTTAAACGCAGCTACTGCTTTTTTTTGCCCAAAGCGGTGCAACATTAAGCCAATGTGAAAGCCGGGATATCAGGTGGTGTTTTTACTCTGAGGACAAATTCCTCATTTTTATAGGACAGTTGGACAAATTATACAATTGTGCTCGAAAGTTACATACCCTGCCTTTAAAGAGGTTTGTTGAGCCAAACATTGTCGTGAAGTTAATCTACATCTTCAGTATCATACAAAAAACAAGATGGAGAAAGTTTGTTTCTAAATTTGATCATCACAAAGATCAACACTTTGGATATATATATATATATATATATATATATATATATATATAT
>NW_015150671.1:669454-683878 GCF_000732505.1 Cyprinodon variegatus
TTTTTTTTTTTTTTTTTTTTTTTTAAAAATTTAAGTATTTTGTAAAATAAAAAAAAAAGTTTTGATTAGGGATGGGAATCAATTAAAAGATGTAATGTCAATTAGCCAATATAAATTTGGGTTAATTAAATGAAAAGAGGCAATAAAGATGAAACAAAAAACCATTAAAACCTAAAAATTATTAGAAGCTGATAGCTTCCAAAAGTTGTTAGGAAAGAGATTTTATTACCTGTTTTGAATTCTATTACGGTACCTAACTTTCCTCTAATGGGAAAACCTGGAAGAAAGAAGACTCAGAACCACCTTACTAAGACTGGGACAGTCCGGAGATGGTAAGCTCTACTGTTACACAGCATGTGGAACCCATTGATGGCTCCAACTTTGGTTCCCCATCAGCTTGTTTGCTAAAACAACTAAAATGGTGTAGAGCTTGTGTCATGTTAGATTTTACGAATCCGACCCACATGCAGAGAAACCACTCAGAACACAGGAAAGGTTTAACAGGTTTATTGAAGTAGTGAACAGGAGTTGGATCTGGTACTCAGAGAACTGGTGAACCGGAACTGGAAGTCTGAAGGGAAGATCACAGAGATCAGTTCAGGGACCGTGGAAATTTAGGCTGCTGTTAAATTTACACAGGAGAGGGACTCACATTTGAGGGGGCTCTTGTCAATCCTTGAATCCAGTCTGTGTGGGATTATCCAGAGAATAGGGAACACGTAGTAGTGCGGACAGGTAGACAAACGTTGGACCCGGAGGAGTCATGGAGCGGACTGTCACTCGAATTTCCGATGGGAACTTGAACGGATCATGTGGAGGTTTTCCCCTGCTCAGTGTGAACTCAGTTTTTGCTTCCAGGGGGAGAAGGGTATCCAGTTATACAGGAAGGCTTCCAAAAAACTGGGAAACACTCCAGCCTCAAGGTAGTGACAGCCAACTGCTCAAATACTCCTCCAGATAATGATCCAACAGGTGTGCAGGGAGGCCCAACGAGGATGGGGCACCACCTGGTGGTGGAGAGAGAAAAACACACAAACAACCCACACAAACTGGATTCCTAACAGCTTGATGCCACATTAGAAAGTAGATGATAATAGAACATATGGTTCAATGGAGCAAAGAGATGGGTAATAAACTATCCCAGGCCTTGATGAGAAAGCTTCACCCCAGTTTATTGTTAAATTCACAGACATCAGCTCAGGTGGAAGATTGCAATTCATCTTACATCAACAATGTAATCTGACTAATCACAATTGACAGAAAACTATGTTCAGGCCTGAGTACCACTAGGTGAGGCTAAAAGATCTCAAAATGTATCACATCAATGTCCTGGTCTAAAGAGACAAAAAACACATTAGGAATGCAGTCATTGACATAGATGGAATTTACAACGATACAAAATACACGTATTCTGTATTTTCAAATCAGTTTTGAGGAGTTATAGCTGTTTTTATTTATTTTTATATTTGTATTTTACATTGTAGCATGCTTACTGTTGTGTTTTTTTAGGAAGACAATTTTAAGATCTGTCCAGGGACAACAGATGAAAAATAGCCTTTTGGCTAATTCTGGTGCATTTGCAGGAATGCTTTTTAATGTACACTTTCCCTGTCAAATAAATAAATAAAATTCAAATTAAAATTAATTGTTCATGGAGCCATTTCTAAGGCTTTGGGACTGTAGCCATCTGATTATGAGAAAGCTTTCGCCATCCTGAAAGTCACAAGAGACATAAAAATAACATCTGCAGCATGAGCTTCTTTTAAAATGGCTTTGTTTTAAAAAAAATACAAATATAAAAAATATAACTGCTGATGTCTGGGGGAAAGTGATTCGCCTACATGTTATGAATGCTGTCGTACCATAAAGAATAAATTATTAACAGTTAAGTTTGTGCCTTCAACTAGGAAGACGTTACTTGGATATAACAAAACCGAATATCTTCAGAACGGCTCCAAATGAAATAAAACTAATACGGGTGAGTAGAACATGATGTGATAACGTAAAATCAAGGGCCAAATGTAAAAAAAAAAGGTTTCCCCTTTAAGGGTTTAATCAAGCCAGGCCTTGGCACCATGATAATCACATTACAGTCATGCAGGAAGAATATAATTCTATTTTATTTTTTAATTAACAATATAGTGGTATCTGTTCTCTGTATTGGCGATACCCACAGCACAAGTATCTGTTAAGGGATGAAAAAAGTTGCTTCAGAACATCTCTTTAATTACTTTTTCTTTGGTTTTGTATTCACTTACAGGAAAACAGAGTCTACAGCAAAATATATCTTGAAGAATTTGGAATAAGGTTTGATTTTAAACTAGTTTAGAGCAATTGGAATGTGTTCAAACCAGTTCACAATACACATTCAAGAGGTAAATAATACAATATTTGGTTTCATTATATTCTCTATATAATAATTTGCCTTATCAGAAATCAATACCATTTAGAAAGTGTATTCTTAACCTTCTGTGATTGTTTCTTAGTGAATAACTATGAGTAGGAACCCTCATTGCAATAGGTTTAGCATCTAGTTTGCTAGCATAAAAATAATAATACTGTAGATAGTTGAACTTTATTGATATCACACTGGAGACATTTACCGCTGCATAATCCATCCCCTTGGGAAGCAGTGGGCTGCCATTGTGCGGCACCTAGGGAGCAGTGTGGGTTTAAGGGTCTTGGTCAGAGAGCCAGAGTGCAGGGTGTGGGGACTGAACCAGAGCTTGTGCTCTGAGTGGGTTGCAAGTAACCACTAGGCACTCCCTATATCAGTATATGGTTGCCATTAGCATTACTGGTTGGCTTTCATTCATCCATCCATCTTCAGACATGCTTAATCCCAAGTGGGGTCGCGAGGGGTGCTGATGCCATTCTCCAGCTGTTTACGGGCGAGAGGCAGGGTACACCCATTCATGCACACACTCACACCTAAGGACAATTTAGAGAAGCCAATTAACCTAACAGTCATGTTTTTAGACTGTGACAGGAAGCCGGAGTACCCAGAGAGAACCCACACATGCTCAGGGAGAACATGAAAACTCCATGCAGAAAGACCCCGGGCCGGGAATCGAACCCAGAACCTTCTTGCTGCAGTGAGCAGCTACGGTTGGCTTTTAAAACACAATAAAACGCATCAATGATTGGAAATCATTAAAAGCCCAACAGGTTTTATTGGAAATGCTTTCCCTATAATTTCCTGACCCGTTTCTTCTGCTGATCTCCATTTTGAGGAATGATGAGGATTTTCCAGTGCTTAAGGCAGCTAGAGACTAGGTAGCCTAGCTGGGAGGCCAGCTGTGTCATTCTAGATGCTTCAGATTCTCTGATCTCTGACTCCAAATAACTCCTGCGAACTTGAAGAAAGAATGTTGCATCTGGTTCTAGAAGTAGCTTCCAGTTTTCTTTACTTTAACAGTCTGCAGAGTGAACTTCCCTGGCTTGCAGGGAAAGTTATTCAGATTTCCCCCCCAATGTGGCCTCCTCTCCTTGCTTAAAGGCTCAAGCTCCTTCTGTAGTAGTGTGTTTCAGAGAGGGGTACAGCTTGGGGTATTGTTCAAAACAAATATCCTCTTCTGCCACCACATCAATTTTCATATTTTCATTAATTAATTAACTATAAAAAAATATTTCTGGATTTTAAATGAATCAAAAACAATCCAAACATTTTTCTGTTGGTCCCTTCTTCGAGAGCAGTAGTCACAAACCAAACCAGCTGAGGGCTACTTCATGGCTACTGAGTCATAGGAAGGGCTACCAATACTGACATGTGTACAACAGGGGTCAGTATTCACCTAAACTTCCTCTATAATAAACACATTTTTATAGTTAATGTTTAATTTCTAATATTATTTTTAATATTTTTATTTTCAAATGTCTATGCATGTTTAAATGTAATATGGTTAATATGATGAAATTATCAATAAATTATTAAAAAGAAGAGTAACAGAATAAAATAAAATTTCAATCTTAGCCCACTGGTGAGTTGTTCTGTTTATAGAGGCAGTTCAGTGGGCCCCATGGTCATGGTAGTGACCCCTGTTCTCTCGGTGAAGCCGAGCTGGAGAATAACACAGCAGCAACCTGACTTATTTCTAATATTTTGAGGGGTTATTAGGACTTTGCTGACAAAACCCTTGATCGTAGGCGACCATGTGGAGTGATATGCAGTTATGTAAAGGCAGTTATTTAGTTGAAATTCCACATCACAGGTGTGTATTTTACAATCTTAAAAAGTATAAAAATTTATTTTTGTTTTCCTCTCTTAAGCCTTGCTGGTCTTTATCACTTGACCTTTTTCTGAAACATTTATCTTTTTTTTTGTTTTTGTTTTTCTGTCTGGCAGGTCCATCTGGAATATGAGCAGCATTCATCAAAGCTGGCACCTGTATGTGAAAAACTCCTCATAGCGTTTTTGTCTCTGCATTAAGCTTCAGCTCCTGCTCTCGCCAGCATAAACAGAACAGCGGTGGGCAGTGCGGGGGTTTAATTAGGACAAAAGTCCGCATTCACTCTGCCTCTGTGTGGCAAAAGGCCACAGGAAAAGGGATTTGAAATGCCCCGCTGGGGCCAAAACACTGTGTGGGCATTCTGTTGCAATTAATACATCACTATACTATCTGTAATCTAATAAGGTTTTGTTTTTTCTGTGGGTGCATGCTGCCAGATTTGGCGTTAGTTCTCTGCACCCAGTGTTTGTGTCAGCGTGCGTACAGATAATAAGCGGTGATAATTACATTCATCTCTGCCACACGTTTGGAGCAATTTACTACCTATTAACTGCGGTGACGAGAAGCTGCAGCGCAATGTTGGCAGTAAGCAAAAAACAGCTTTATTTACACTGTGGTAGTGCGAAAAACATGTTCTTCTAATTTATCAGTGGATTAGTTAAAATTATCTTCATGCATTAACATGTATTTAATGTCAGACAGCTGGCATTAGTATTTGCTTAAACTCGAAAGAAGTAACGAGAAATGTATAGATGCTTTATGGTCTGGAGGGTAAAGCGATTTTTTTTTAATATTATTATTAAAAATACTGTTAAAGTAATCCTGCTGTCAGAGATAAGCATAAAAAGAATACTAAGAATCAGCAGGTCTTCTAGCTTCCTGGCCTTGAATAACCATAAAAGGATGGTTCTGGTTAGACTTTCAGAGTCTGCAACAAAAGACTAAAAAATCTTTTCTTTATGAATCTATAGAAAGGTTGAACTCCTTCAGTGCTGCAAATCTACAGAGAACATTTTGGTTGTCAAGGCAGCCGATAAGTGTCTGCAGGGATATCTAAAACTGCTGTAATGCTTCTGTGTTCTACATTGAAGGTTAATCATTTATTTTCTGCTGTATAACTAGTATGCACATTTTGTCTTGTATTTTGCAGAAATAAATAAAATGAAAAGAAATAGTATTTCTTCTCAGATAAAGAATTAAAGGATTTAGCAGAAAGTATTTGATGTATATATAATTTGAAATACTTTTCTAATAGTCTTTTCTCACATTCATGTTCATGTAATTCATGTTCATGGTAATTTTAACATGTATTTGGTACCAAGATCAGATTTTATTGTGTTTGAGATTGTTGTTCTGCTGGAACACCTTGACTTTTCAGGTTTTAATACCCTGGACATAGCTGTCACCTTCAAACGAGAGGACGTTTTTGTAAATATCATGTTGTGGGGCTGTTTAGCTGTCAATTGAACTGATGCAATCCACAAAATAGGGGGATCAATGAAGCATTGTGGCTATCTAGATTTTCTATTTTTAATCCAACTTAAACAACATCTAGAATTTGTCAACTTGGCGTTCCGACAGAACCATGATCCAACTAATTTTAAATGGCAAAAACAGACTAACATGAGGTTTTTAGGATGGCCCCTATTAAAGACTTAAAAAAACAACAAAGTTTTTTCTGGAAGTGAACTGGATAAAATAACCTGCGGTAATCAACAACACTTAATTTACTAATTGTTTTTAAAAATCCATGAAAATGCAAGTATAAGGGAACTTAGTTCAAATGCATCATTTTTACCCCAAAGACAACAAGCCAATATATGAGTGCATGCAAATGCTTGACTGGAATAAAGTTCTTCAGAGATCTTGTTTGGAGGTGATCTATGTGCTTGCTCAGCAGTCTTTTAACCCTAAGGTACTTCTTGAAAATGAGTGATTTCCCAAGATGCATTCAGCACTACCATCTGGAAACCCCAAAGGGATAATAATGTGGGACAAAAGCATGAAAGATATTATGGATAACGTCTCATTGCTCTCATGTACATTGTAAAACAAATTAAAAACTGCAAGCTGTCCAGAAAACCATATACCGTAAATATTTACTTTAAAAAATGCACTGGAAATTCAGGATATCCAAGGTGAATTGGGTGAACTCATTTCTGTATAATAGGTGGATATAAATGAAAATAAACTACTCTGAAACTATTTTAATAAGAGCACAGTAGATATTTTATAAGTGCAGTATCAGTTATGAATTAAATCTTAACATACAAGGAACAAAATAAATTTCACAACAATTTACAAGCTCTAGATAACAAAGACAGCACACATGCATGATAATCAATTAACCTTTAGCTGCAAAAAAAAAAAAAATCAAAATCTCCCCCATGCCTGTTGTGTCTGTTTTGGCTGGGTGAGGATAGAAAAAAGCACCTCCAGTGCGATGTTGTGAGGGCTTTCTTCTGGTTTCCTTTTTACTTTGATGGTATACAGCATTTCCTCTCTACTAGAAAGACTGGAATGCTACTAAAGCATCAGATCCTATAGGGTAGAGCTGCATCTTCTCTCCATCTTTCTACTAATCATATATATTCAGCTCAGTCCGAATCTGACCCTCAGCAACTTTTTCAATTTATGCAGAAATAAAATGCTTTAATATGCAAACTTTCCAAAAAGTGGCTCTACACCGTTTCCAGTGATAACCGTCTGGTCCATGTTGCCCCTGGACTCAGAGCTCTGAATTTCACGCCTGTTTTTACACTTTCCTTTGATCAAATTCCACCGATCTTCATTCAGCTCCACTGGCTCCATGTTCATCAATGTATTCATTACAAGATTTTTGCCTTTTTACCTTCAAAGCCTTTTATAACCTCGCTACCATCCTACCTGTCGGGCCTTCACCGTGCAAACACTTCACTTTCTTTGCATTTATAATCAGCTGCATCAGAGGGGTCAAAGCCTTCCAGGTGGTTAATAGCAAAACATGAAAAATTGTTTTCTTTTTGAATTTTTTACAATGCATTTAAGAGACCCCCATGAAAACAGTCAGGTCTAAACATCATTATCTTGCAGCCAAGCTCTACATTTTTGTAGATTCTTAAGAAGTTTCATGAAATCAATTTTTTGCCTAATAGCAAAACATGAAGCAAACGATACAAAAAAGTTAGCAAAATACTCAGCATTCAAAATGGGCATGCATGCAGGCAGTTAGTGTTCCAGAGTGATAAAGGTTAAACAATCATTTGAGGCTTAAATCCAGAAGGACCACTTAGCTGAACAGACTACGTAATGAGCTCACTGTAAAGAGGTTACTGCAGATTCATACTAATGCCCCCAAGTAAAAAGCTACTAAGTAAAAATTAAAGACTCTTCCGGGGAAGACATGCAGACACACTTAAATATGTGCGAGCATCAGGTGGATACAGATAATGTGTCACAGCAGCTCTCTTCAGCAGCAAAGAGGTTTCTATATTCAGTGTGTGGAAAAGAAGCACTTGATGTCCTTGAAGACTGGAACTGTTGCCTGGACCTTTTTTAATGCAAACCGTTACAAACATGGAAGGCTGGGCGCTAAATGATTTCAGCTCACAAAGGTGCCAGGGTCACATTTGGTAACATTAATTTTAATAAACCCTAGGCAGCTTACAACCTTGGAAGGTGCCAATAAATGCAGCCCAACTCGTAGATTCATTCATCACGAGCGGCATATCAAATGTTCTGTCCTAAGGCGTCAGTCTCTTTTGTCTCCTAATTACTTCAAGAGAACTACTAGTTTATTTTGGCAAAATGAAGGTTTGCAATATTTTGAATACACTTTCTGAGCATTTCAGAAAAAAAACCACAAAGAAATATTTGGGTACAAAGCAGGTGATAGCAAAGTTCCTTACATGTTGTTGTTATCTCAGTTTTTCTATAACACTAGTGTAAAAATAAGGTTCTCATGAAGGCTTTCTGTTTGCATTGTTCATAGCAGTGTGAGAAACCCAAGCGTGTTTGAAAACAGGATGCTTCTGCAGGCTCTGAGCTGACTGTCAACTCGTCTGTAGATCACCAAGAAATGCACATAAACAGCTAAATACAGCTGATGTGGGGTTACAGTAAAAACATATGCAGCAACTATAAGAGCAGCTACAGTCTTTCTTTCTGGAATATGGAGTCACATCATTTTTTTTTTTTGCTCCATGTGTTTTTATTGAAATTTTTATTAAATAACAATGCAATTTTTTTTTTGTAAACCATGAACATATCATTCAATGAAAAATCCCCACCTGCTGCATGAATAAAGTGACATATTTGAGAACTTAAAGATTAAATGTCAGTATTTAGCGAGAAAGAAAATACAAATAAAACAAAATTATCTTCTGAAATTGAGATCAGTAAATGATCCAGCTTCTTAATTTGATCCAAAAGCAATTTGCTAGATATCCAAAAAATTGTAGGCATAGTTTTTGCAGAGGCTGTTTTTTCCCCATTGTCAAACCTTTAAAAAAAATCAATAACTCGCATTTTAAAAGCTAGAGGATTCTATTATTCTTACTAAAATTACAATTTTGTGGCACAATGCCACTAAATCTGACTTTTAATGATTCATTTAAATGGATCCCTTTCATGTTGATAGCTCACTATTCAACTTGGATGGGAAAGTATGAATTTATTATAGCTTTATGCACAACATATATTGTTGAAATAGTAAATACAGGTTCCCAGCACTTATATATATCTGGTTAGGGTCCTATTTACCAGTTGGATCATATGTTTTCTGGTAGTTTTCAACAAGTTTTTGGTCTAGTTTTGACTTGATATTCAACTGTTTCCACAAGTTAGTAGTTACATATTTAAATCTAAAAACTTCAAGAGTGTTTGAATCTTATATGAAATGTGTCTATGACTTATGGCTAAGTAGGCCTTATTTTATTGATATTGCGGCGAGAAAGAAAACACGCCATTTTTCTTTTTTTTTTGTTTAATAATCCAAAATTCAGAGGGAGCTTGGTTATCTTGTATTTTAAAGTGTGATCCTAATAGAAAATACCATATAAAGTTTTTAAAATTTAAACAATTGATAAGTGGGACAATGTAAAGAAAGCGGTCAAATCTAGAAATATTAACAGAAGGTTGCACTGCAGACGCTTTTGAATTATTCAAACATCCATTAGTCTGAGATATCAACAACATACGACAAACGCTGAAGATTTAAATGATCAGATTTTTACAAACACCTTTTTATGTAAGGTTTATCTTGTGAGATACTCAGTAAAGTATAGAATATATAAATCTTCTATAAAGCTGTATGAAGCTGCTCCAATTTTTTTTTCTTTGTTAGAAGATTAAAATCCTTAAGAGACTTAATGGTGTTATCTTTTATCCGATGAAGTTGTGAAGAGAAATATGAAGCACAGAGAGATAGAAATTAATTTGGTCTGTTTTAACACAATTAATCTTTCTCATGTGAAAATGGGCTTTCTTTGAGCCAACTTTTACTTAGACAAAAACAAAACATTTTTAGATAGTTGTTTGACTCTCTGATTCTCTGATTAATAGTATGTGTTACTCTTTTTCAAAAGTTTTAATTATGTGTTGAACACAATGACTTACAAAGATGTACCCGTTCAACCTTTTTACATTTTATTTAAACTGTTTTTTAGGGACTTTGAGCAATACAATTGGAACAATAAAACAATAAAAGAACAATAAAATTGCAATAACAGAATCCACTGTGAGTAATTTAATTAGTAAGTGTAAGTGTAATTTAATATATACCCATGGGACAATGTTGCAAACATAAGCATGTACAGAAAGGTGCTGTTGTTCAAAGGAGACCAAAAGAAAACCTTAGGCCTTCATGCAAATTGCTACAAAGGAGGAGAAACTTACAGTGTACCCCAAGTGTGAAGCAAGGTGGTGGCAGCATCATGCTGTGGGAGCACTGTCTTTTATCTGTGTGAAGCTGATGGATAAAGTCAAATGCAGTCTTGGAAATACAAATGTGTTAGAAGCTACAAAAAGTCTAATGACAGAGTTGTAGGTTCACATTTTAGCAAAATAACTGAACAAGAACAGAGCTACAATATTTAGGTCAAAGCATATACTTTTGAAAAATCTAACCTCTGGGACAAGATATTCAACTTTATTTTCTCCATACAATTTTAAAAGATTTTTGGAAATACTTTTAGCTTCTAAATGTGCTAAACTGATCTAAAAGGATTTGCATCTTTCATGATGCATGAGTGTTTGTGTTCTGGTCATCCTTTTCGTTCCCTTTCAGACTGTTTCTAGGGTAATTTTTGATAATAAATAATTAGAAAGATCAGTTGTTTGTTTGTTGTAGGTTTTTTTTAACATATAGGTTTATTTTATTTTTTGTTTTGTTTCTTGCTTATTTGCTGTGTTCTGTACATTGGGGTATATAAACACATGTTTATTTCAGACATTTTCCCTTTCGGTTGTAGATCCTTTCAAATCTTAGTTCAGTTGTGTTCATACGATGATCTCTCTCCCAGTTTCCCTGCTTTCACCTGTCACAGTTGTTTCACATTTCCTCTGATTAGCTCATTTAGTTCCTTTCTCATTTTCCAACCCTGCTTCTGTATCAAAACTCCATCATTGACCCAGGTTGGATTATTTTTTACACTTTCCCTCTAGAATGTCCAGTGCCGTTCATTTCAAGGTTTTAAGTCTTGACTTGTTCTACATCAAAATCTTTCACTATATCTCAGACTCTTATCTGCCTGCATTAAGGTCCAACTGGAACATAAGAGCAGCATTAAATTCAAATCATGATCATTAAGGTACGTCACACTTTTTAGGTTTTAATTTTGAAGAAATTCAGAATATTGTGCCTCCTCTTCTTCCCTGTTGCAAATGATGTGCTACTCTGGTTTGGAAAATCACTGTCACATAAAATCCAGATGAAATGCTGTCTATAAAAATGTGTAGGGCTTCAATTGATTAACTACTTTTTCAAGGCACTGCCAATGAATCAAAGTTTAAAGATGGAGAAGTACTCAAGGGAGGGCTTCAAAATGGCCGACTGTGGACTCTAAAGGACTCTGAAAAGTAAAAGTTCTTATTGGCCCACTGAGGCCAATAAGAAACCCCAAATGCTCCTTGGTCGTTTTATTTGAGGATTCTAATAAATCAATGAGACAAAGAGAGCTGACAGAGTAATATGCTACCCATGATGTAGAATTTTCCTTTCCAATAATTGTGTTTAAATGTGACAGGACAGTGATTAACTTCTTCATCAGAATACGCAACATATCATCAACATAGCAATGGATCATTACTGAGATCTAAAGCAGGGAAGGCACCCCGCTTGGGGTCTCCATTGTTTAAACTCAGAATACGCCGCACAGGTTCAGATAGAAGTGCATATGTGGGAGGACAGTAATGGTCTGGCTTATTTTGCTCTCAAAGTGGAGCATATCTTTAGTATGAAGAGCGTTTCTCTGCTGTATGCAGTGCCTCATGCACCTTCCCCAGCCCTCCCTCCCTTCACCCCTCCTCAGCCCCTCACTCCTCTCCTTGCAATGCACCGCACATGGGTGACACAGGACTGAACCAGTGCAGGCTGCTCTGTGCTCCAGCTGCATCTGCTTCTGTGTCCACTGGGGAATGG
The DNA here is from genome assembly GCF_000732505.1 of Cyprinodon variegatus. Classification (NCBI taxonomy): domain Eukaryota; kingdom Metazoa; phylum Chordata; class Actinopteri; order Cyprinodontiformes; family Cyprinodontidae; genus Cyprinodon; species Cyprinodon variegatus. Next base: position 681,302 of record NW_015150671.1, read on the forward strand.
TGTGTGCATGTGTGCTGTCATGTGTGCGCTACCCTGCCACAGGCACTGGGAAATATATGGGTGGGAGGGGGGGGAGGCACATGGACTGCAGGGGTCTGCACCTACCTGAGCCATTCACAGGCTCAGCATCACTCAGTTGATTCAGCACCTTGCTAATACCACACACATTAACTGCAGCACAGATCAGAGGAGGAGTGCAGTTATGAGAGGGGAAGGGAGAGGGAAAGAGGAAGAGGGAGAACGTCTGTGTTGAGCAAATGTGTACACGGTGCGTCTGTAGTGTGTGTTTGTGAGTGGAAGAGGAACAGAGGCAGAGAATGTGAGAGCAGGAGGGAGAGAAGCAGCGGACGTGTGTTGGTGGGAGCTGAGAGGAAGGATGGCTGCTCATGTTTGAACTGCCTCACATGCTCTCAAAAAAAGAAATCAGCAGAGCCATAGAAACACCCTGAGGGACGCATCTTGTTCATCATTTTTGGGGCGGCAGAAAAGACTGGGCAATGCCTGCTGAAGTGAAAGAGGTAAGTGTGTACTGGAATGGCTCTATTTGCTCTGCATCCTCCCTCTTTTTTAGCCCATCACTTTTTCTGCAGAGAACTGGCACTCCACAGCTTTGCTTTCTGCCTCTATTACGATGAATGAAAAAGGCATCACTTGCTTCACTCCCTTACCTCTCAGTGCTGCTTGGTGTGGTCTTCTTGTGCTTCTGTTGACATGATTCTAACATCTTTACCTCTTGTACCTGTGTGTGTGTGTTTGTGTTCAATTGCAAGAGGCAATGCATGCAACCTTAATACATGGTGGGGAGGGGGATAACTTTGATTGCATGGTCTCTGAGGGGGTTCATTCCGCACACACTCTGCCATGTTGTTGCAGGGAGACATTCAGTTTGACCATGCAGCATTTAACTGAGTGATGCGATAAGCGAGGAAAGGAAATGGAAACTTTCTCATTTGATTTTTCTCTGAGAAGTCGTTTCTATGCAGCTCGGTAATGTTAAGGTTAAGCATGACGTTATTGGTGTTTCTGCAGAACGCAAGTCTTTTAATGCACCTACAGTATAAGGTACCATTCCGACGCAGCTCCTATTTGCAGAGTGTCAATTCTCTACTCTCAAGGAATAAGCTCCACTGATTCAACAGATGCACAGATTTGCAAATGACTTGTTGTTGTAACAAAGTTGCAGTTATTATTTTCTATCATCACTTGACTGGTCATCTGTTTCATTTTTATCCCAGTTTAATATTTGTGTGACAGTCCAGCAGTTTCTCTTAAATAGGCCAGATCTCATTCAAGTGCAATTTTTTAAGGCCAATTTGCAAGTTGTCTTTTTCTTCAGAGAATAACTTTGAATTGCTTATGTCAGAAGTGGTTTGAATCAAGGTACATAATTCCTTCCCTTTAGTTGGCCTTGAAGCTTAAAGTTATTGTTTATTAGTATCTAACTCCTATCTCATCGTGTCTTCTGCTGTTTGGATTTTCACCTATAAGTCACATCAAACTCAAAGCCATCAAATTAACCTATTTGTGTCCCAGAGCACACTACTGATGGTCCAGCGAGTTATTTAAATAAGCTTTGACCCACCTACTAGCCCAGCTTCCGCTGAAGCTTAAATTAGGCATAGATAGAAGTACATAGAACTGTATTGTGCTTGCATCACAATTTGTGGCAGCATCATCCTGTGGAAATACTCTGCACAGTTAAAATGAAGTGAAAACTTCAGAGAGGTGGTATCCTCCTTCAATTCTTGTTGGAGAAATCGCTAAATCCTGCACAAAACATGTTTCTCCATGCAGGGGATTTGGTGCTCATCTAAAGCAGACTTGGAGCAACTTGACAGACTTGTTAAGTTGATGTTGCAATACAAAGATACAGAAGGCAAACAACCATGCACACACACACTTCTAGATATGAAAATGTTTGTAAAGCCAATGAACTCCCCAGTCATGTTTCTGGACTGAAGGAGAAGGCCATAGTGCTTGGAGAGAACCTGCATTCATGGGGAGAACAAACAAACTCCAAGCAGAAATCACCAACAACTTTCTTGCTGCAAGGCAACTGTGCCCTCAACATATCCACCATGAAGCCCCATTTATAGGTCACTCATTCCTAAATTTCCTTCTTCAGAGATTAGCACAATTGATTTACATGATAGAAAAGCTTTACACACCACCTTTGTGACAAAGATGCACAATAAAGATGCCAATGATTCCTGACATCACTGGGTGATGTGGTATTTTATTGTACTGTTGAAGCATCACAAGGCCAGATCTGCAGTTTCACAAAGCCAAGCCAAGCAGCACTTAACTTAGATCTGAGGCAAGTGCAAGTCATAGTTAATACTAGACAATAAGACCCCGCCTTTAGCTGGCCATGCTGCTCAGAGTCTTTGTGATGATGCTCTTTGTCTTTGGATCTCACATCTATTTGCCTGTTTCTGTGTAAGACACATCTGATTCAAAGTCTTCAGCTTGACATTTTTGGCTTCAAGAGTACTCTAAGTGAGTTATTACTCACACAATGGCCAAATGTCCCTGGGGTTTGAATCAGATAGAGTCAGCATCAAGAAAACCCCTGTG
>NW_015150671.1:683888-709646 GCF_000732505.1 Cyprinodon variegatus
CTGTGAGGATGCTTTTCTTCTGTACGGTTAAAAGGATAATAACAAAAAAAATAAATAAATGTGTGATTAGTTGTGTATCATCTTACTTCTTGCAAATTTTTTTTGCAAGAAGTCAGATGAAGTTAATGGGGGACATTATGATTTGCACACATTACCCAATTCTCCTCTTAAAAGATAAATACATTTGATTCATATTACTGAACGGATGGTAGAAAATGGTTGTCTGCTAGCTGCACATTTGCACATAAATGTTTACATTTTTAAATTTTCTAAAAATGCTTTAATTATTTCTGTTTTCTATCTAGACATCATCATGATGCTCGATGTCCCCTTCAAGATTAAAAATGTTGAAACATTCAGAAAAATCCCCCCCTTTTCATTTAACATACTTTTTTTTCCTGTAAAAGAAGTTGTGTCAAGGATAAGAAGATTTAAAGGAAGCAATGGGGTTTCCGCTGGAGAAAATCTAATACTGTTCCACTTCAATACAGTTTCCATTTGCAGTACACAGATTCTCCTCCAAAATCATGAACCCCCTCATTCAACAGATTGCACAGCTTTGCAGGCGAGTGTGGTGACAAAGTTGTTAATGTTTTCTGACATCGCTTGGCTGATGTCTTCTTTTATTGTCCTGTCGAGGCAACACTCTGTCAGCTCTGCAGTTTCCTAAAGAGTCTTTTTTTCTTCAAACGAAGCTGCTCTTCCATTGGCTCTAATTCGCTGCAATCCAGTGTACCTGATTTTCAAATTTATTTCTCATTTTAATTAGACATTTAAGTTTATATCTGGCTTCACATCTCCATAATTTCAAAACTGACCTCAGCTGGCCTTTATGCTAAAAGTTGATGAGGACTGAATACCATTTGTGGTGTTTTGACACAGACCTACTGTTTTGTTTTTTTTGCCTTTAAGCCGGCTCCAAACCAGAAGCTTCCACCTGACCTATTTGGCTTCAAGAGCGTACTCAGTGATGGTGCAGTGAGTTATTTAAATAAGCTTTGACTCATACCGTGGCCCGGCCATCCCTGAAGCTCGAATCAGACAGAGAAAGCAGCACACAGGCTCGTGTCCAGCCTGTTATCATCCTCCAAATCCTTAATCAAGCTGTCTGTAGAGGACAGTGGCACCTCGCCTGTCTCCTGGTCAAGCATTCATTTAGTGCCGCCTAACAATATCCAATCAGCCTCCCCCAGAGGTGATCAGACCAGGATGATCTCTCTCCACTGCCAGTGTTTCCTGGTTGGCCCTTTTATCTCCTCTTCCCTCCGACATGTTTTTGTACAGGGATATGAGAGGGCTCTTGTCTTTTGTGAGGTGTTTGAAAATCAAGCTCTCTCCCTCTCCACTTCCAGCCGTCATCTCCCTACAGATTTAATGTGCTGGAGTTCAGATTTTGTCTTACTGTTTGGTTGGACTTTGCAGCTTTGGAAAATGATAATTTGTAGAAATTAATCAGTTTATCTGCTTCTAATCTCAGCAGATGCTTCAGCATATTGAAAACAAGCCCGTGGGGCTTTTCTGGTAGGATTATTACGCTCATTTTTCAAAGTGAAAGATCATTTAGTTAATGCAGAAAGCATTCAAATAAAAAAATGACTAATGAAGTGTTCAGTGAAGAGGTGCATTTTTGGATGTACTGCATTTTTTTCAAAGGTGGTTTGTATCGTTATTGGGGGAATTCAGCTGCATCAGAGGATCTGTTTTGCATTCAGATCAATAGAGCAACAAATCCAGTTTTTGTGAACTTTGTAAAAAGAATTGGATCATTAAATGTGTTAAAGGGCCTCTGGTTGTTTTTATTTTCCTTTTTAGACCAAGATTCTAAATAATTAATCCTTAAAGCGTAATGCAATGCAATATAATGAAAGGGAGAGGGAATTCAACTTATGCATAAATTAAACAAGGGTAAACGAAAGAAATAACACAAATACGGTTTTGTAAAAGTATTAACACCAGTGTATTCCACATTTTGTAACAGATCAGAAACATCAGTGTATTCTGTTAGAGTAGTAGTTGGTTAAAACTCTTGCAGTTGGGACCTTCTCTTTCCCTTTTTGAAAGCTGTATTTAACAGCCATCACAAAGATCTTCAAAGCTTAGAATAACGTTTTATAACCTATGCCATAAATACCTCCACAGCTTTCTCTGTGGCCTTTATATTGCCTTCCTTCATAATGCTGTCTGTTCAATGATGTTCCTAAGCAAACCTTTACGGCCAGAATGAGAACAGCTATTTCCATATTTTGAATAAACCACTCAACTAATCAGGTGACTTAAAATAAGCCCAAATTCATACACATACTCCACTTTTCAGATTTGTTTTGGCCAAAGAAACACATTTTTCTACTGGACCTTTATGCATAACTTTGTCTTGATTTACCTAAAGTACCGTTTTAGTTGCAACGAGACAAAAGGTGAGGAATTTCCAGTGTTTTTAATACTTTTCCAAAGCAAGGTCAACATCTTACACTAAATGCAGGAATTAATCACATGCAGTGGTAGTTCTTCAAAAACTGGCTTCCTGGGTGCACTGCTTATTAAAACTAAAGTTTCATAATCACTTTAGAATAATTCAGTTTGACTTGTCTGAATATTGCAGTTTCCCATGTGTTTAAGTCTATTACTCTCAAAAATATATGGTGGGAAATACATTCTGTTTTGCGGGTTTCATAGATTGAATAAATATTTTACCCATTTAAGCTGCATTTGAATGAACTCTGCTCTTTAAGAACCAACCAGGTAAGGTTTGACCAGTCTCAATATGTTGGTAAAATCCTTTATAGTACAGCGTTTCAACCCTTTAGTTTAGCGCAGAATAAACTGACATGGATTTCTCTATTGAGGAGTGTGCTATTATAACATGTCACTAACTAAATAGGCAAAAAAAACCAACAGAAAACTTGTTCTGAGAGGCCCTAAAAAGCTTTTGTTACTCCCTGACAGTATGGCAGCCTTAGACGAAGATAATGGTGCCCAAGTTTATTACAGCGTTGTCCCAAATCTTCCATAAATACATAACATAGTGAGGATAAAATGAAAGGCTCCACAAATAACATTCAACAGTTTGGCCTCCACTTGCCGACAGACAGCCAGACAAATAGTACATGTGTTATATTTTCACCAGTGGAGTTGACCTACTAAACTGCACCAGAGAGGCATGGTACAAATAAATACGGCAAACAAAAGCAGCAGGAACAACAACAAAACAAGTAGCTTCAGCTTTTCCCTTATGTTCATAGCAATCTGGGTTGAAACACAGATGACAAATCTCAAGATGTATTCCTTTTCTTTTTGTGTTTTTAGTCTCAACCTTTGAAACTCTTGTCATAAAATGTTTCGGGTAGGTTTTTCTACAAATCATATGAAAGCATTCCATTAGGTGTTAGACATTTTAATAAAAGCAGAGAATGCTGGCCAATCGCTTAATCAATTTCATACAGGCAAGTAATTACTCAGTGCAAGAGGAATAGAGCCAAGGCGTCCAGGAATGACCCATTGTGGCTAAAATAAATGAAATCACACTCCAGTGAGCAAGTAAATAAGAAGGCAATTTTCTGCTTACTTAGCAGATGCCAAATGATACAGATCACGCTTTCTTACACATCAGATTTATATCTTCAAGTTACTTATTATGGCCTCTCTTTGATTTGCAATAAAAATGTATATTTTAATAGTTTGGTTGAATGGTAATAGGAGTTTTTTTCCTATCTTGAGTCACAGATTTTCTTATTTTGTCTGTTTATTTCAAGGATCCCACAAAGCTTACAGACCGTGGAGGAGCCTCTGAGAGGCCCTGAGCTTTTCCACGCAAACATTTTTGTGCAGTTTATCACACACAATCAATGCAAAACCCAGAGCAGTATGAAGATAAAATAAATCACACATACAGTAAGAAACAGGAAGTTACTAATGGCAAGGCAAGGCAAATTTATTTGTATAGCACAATTCAGTACAAAGACAATGCAAAGTGCTTTACATTATTAAAATATAGGAAAATAAAACAGATTCAAAGCAAGTAGGAAAAAAAAATAAAATAAAAAATGCAGATACAAAAAAGAACATTAAAAACAGTTGGACTAAAGGAAATAAAAAGTTGAACTAATGATGTTTCAGTTGAACTGTTTAACTAGAACAGTCGAAGGCAATCCTAAACAAATTTGTTTTTAGTCTTCATTTAAAGGAACTGAGGCTTTCTGCACTTTTACAGTTTTCTGGAGAACTAATGGATAACAGTGGTATCTGTAGCATGGTATTAGAAAATGAATCAGGTTTACCATATATCAAAGCAAAGTATAACAAATTAAAAACAATAAGGATACATTTTAAATGTGGTGTAATCAATTTTAAAACACATAAAAAAAGGTTTAAAATGAAATTATTTCAAACCTGAAATAATATCTTTTATATAAAACATTAAATTTTAAGTTTTATGTTCTTTAGCTACTTTTTAATGGTGTTGGTTGTTTAATAGAAATACTGAATAACTTTCTTAGCAAACTTTCTTTTTTTATCATGATATGCTCTTATGAGTCACAAAATTACTATACTTGAATATATATAGCACCTGTTCCCTTTAATATTTGGTTAAAGGAAATTGTAAAGCTCTTAAACCAAATCGCCCAGGACTGGGGATCTGCTAAATATAGATCTATCCCTTATACTAAAAACCTGAATCAAACAGCCTAACTACCACATTAGCAGCAGTCAAGCCCTGCTAATGAGCTTCTATTGGAGTCAGGTCTATTGAAGCAGAGACACATCTAAGGTACAGGACACCGGCCCATGAGGATCTGAGTTTGAAACTATTTTCCTAAATTCCAGTTGCTAAGACCTGTTTCTATAGCACAAAAATAGAAACATCATCCTTCATATCAAATCATCCATATTGTCTCTTAGTGGGGAAATGTATGTGGGACAGAAGCAGAGTAAAAAGGCAAGTAAAAGTACATTTCACGCCTGATTAAGACAAAAAAATATATACAAAAACCTCACACAAAGCTAGGAATCTTAAATTCGAATAGAGAATGGATTCAGTTAGTTGTGCAACATGACTGGTTGATAAGAAACAAAGAAAATGCACATCTCTAATTGTGCCTGAAAAAAAAAAAAAACACAACCAACCATTTACAGAAAAGAAAATAAGGAAAATGATCAAGTAACATCATAGTTGTTAAAACATTTATTGAGATTGCTGGGGCAGAGATGATTTAAAGGCTGACATCTGCTGAGAGGAAGGAACTGCAATAATGCTAATTTGTAATGCAGCAATGATTTCAGTAAAGGAGCTCTCTAGTTCAGATCTCCAGTTCTGCAGCCTTTAGGTGGGTCTCTGCTACAACACACCTAAAATTATGAGCTTATTAGCAGAGCTCTGCGGAGCATGACTGCATGCTAAGGAGGTAATTTAGCCATTTCAGGCGTGTAGAAGCAGATAAACATCTACTATTTGCAGGACACTGAGACATTAAAACTGAAGTTTGAGACCTGTGTTTAGGATGCCATCTAGCTCTTTCTATTCAAATATTGGCTATGCTTGATTATGCTTCTGGTTTGTAAGTGAGATTGTGCCTATATTTCTTTGGGCTGGAGCATGTATGTGTGCAGAAACAAAAACAGAAGAAATCTATGAAGCGGTAAAGAATTTTTCCCAGCATGCAGATTAAACTAAGTTAATTTAGTCCAAAATAATCAAACCTTATGTTTAGTTTCAGATATAATAGACTAAATCCCAATGTTCCTTGTTGTAATATTTTTTAATTAAGATAATCAATCAATGTCAACTGGTGAAGCGTTTACCTAGAAAAGAGAAAAGTCAGCTGCTTGTTTGGAGTCATTTAGTTTAAGGTAATCCCTCAATCTGAGAAGCATGTGGCAAGGGCGGAAAAGAACAACACCCATTTTATCAGGAGGAAAGTCTCAATCAGAACTAAGTGGAGTTAGGATTCATGAAAATCAGTCACTGGTAAGAATCAATAATCCTGAGTGTCATCATGAAACCATAATGGTAAGAAACTGATAGCAGCAATAGCACCGTTAGTTGCTTCATCCAGGTTAGAAACACAACTAATAACAAAAAAGACTGAGCAATGAGTTCTTTCTATGAAATGAAAAACAAGGAGAGAACATAAAGGTGATAGGAGGCATAGTTTTGTTAGGGACGCCTTCGTTAAGAGACACAGCTAAATATAGAGGAAGCTGTATTTTCTATGTCGATTTGGTAAAAATTCTTTAGCATGAACTCAAATGTTTGACGGTCCATTTTTACACCAGCCAATATTGTATGTTGCGAATTTATCTCTATATTTGTTCAGTGTTTACTGAGCCTGATGGACAATATACCAAAAAAGAAAAACTTAATATAAATAACAGGTACTTACCCACAGTTGTATTTGTTTTTTATAGGAGCAGAGTTTGGAGGGTCCATCTCCACTGTCTTTGCCCCAGGACACTAAAGAGGCAACCAATGAAAACCCGACAGCCACTGACGAACTGGACACGCCCACGTCCATCGCCTCTGTGATGACCTCAACCAATGAAAGCTCCACAGAAACTGACACCCCGCAGCAGACTGACTCTGAGGTTCATAAAACTTGCTGAAAAACCTGTTTTTGTCTTAAAAATTCATAGAAAACTAACAATATTTTTGCAGTTTTGGAACAAAAAAGCTAAAATCCCAATGAATTTCCCACACTTGAAAATCAAATTTACTCTAATCTATCTTGCTATCAAACACAGGATGAACCTCTGTTGTTTCACCAGAGTCCTATCTAGACTAAGGGAGATTTATTATTCTTTGGCATGAAAGCAGAATTCATAATTTATTAGAAGGCTTAGAAAGCCAAGGATGTGCTGAAAAGATGATGATTAATAGTGGCTATGAGAAAAGGGATGGTACTCTATGTATGGTTGAAACAAAATGCTAATTACAGTGCGAGCATCAAAAACTTGCTTTGGCAATTCCAAGTATACTGAGATTATGTACTTCTTGTTCATAATGTAAGCAGCTACATCAAGTGGCATTTTCAGAATAAGACAAGAACCCTGCAGACTACTTAGGCAAATTAGGTTTTAAAGACTAGGGCAGATCTTTTTGTTGTTGTTGACGGGAAACATTTATATATATTGTTGTGGCGGATGCATTTTTTGTAGGAGTCCAAGGCTGTGGAACAAGAGGGTGAAAAGGCACCCAGTGAGACCCAAGAGGGGATTAAAGAGGAGAACATCCTCCCATCAGATACTCCAGATCTCACATTGGTTCAAGAGGCTACAGAGAACACATCAACTGAGAAACCCACTGCTGAGGCAAATGTTGAGCCAAACACAACAACCAGCAACACTACCACTGCAACAGTTCTCCCCCAGCCAATGCTGCCGTCTGGTGAGCCTCATCCTGTAAACCCAGACAGCCAGAACAGAGTCTACGCCCTCCCTGATGCCTTCAGGGGCATTGGAGGCGATGTCTGCGCGGGATATGGAAGCCTTTCTCGTTTCGGCCTTCACGGCTACTTGCCCACCAAAAACTTCCAGCCCGGCGCCCACTACACCTTACCGTTCCTGAGGGACAGCTATGCCTCAACAGGCCTCAGCAACCAGACAGAAGAGAACAGAGAAAGTCCTCTGGATGTGAAGACTGACCTGCCAGGCACCGGTTACCACACACTGGGAATCCCCCAGTTTAGACCAATTACCACTATGGAGCTCCTTCGGGAGCCCTCGAGAACCAGGTGAGAGGATTTTCTACAACAGTAAACATTGTGAAAACCCAGAAGAGTTTTAATTTAAAACTCTTGTTGATTGTGTTGAGTATGCAAAGTCTTCCTAACAGTTAAATCTTTCTACACATCATAAAAAGCTTTCATGTCATCTGAACATAGCATTGCTGCTATAAAGTAAGGTAGTAGCAGCATCATATAATATTTTCCTTCATCAGGGGAAGATTGGCAGATTAGAAATGACTGAAAATGGATAGAATATAATACAGTTTAAACCTGAATGAAAACCTAACAGACTACCTATATGTTGATCTATAAAGAAAAAAACACCAATAACAAACACTGGAGTTAGAGGCATGATAAATCTGAAAATGTTCGAGCAGTTTTAATTGGAAATGTATTATGTGCTTTTAGCTAGAAGGGAAAGATAAACGCCTCTTTTAGAAAGATATAGCCATGCGTCTTTTAATGTATCTGAAGGGTTTCTAAGAGCGAAGTGTGCATGTAATGGAAGAAAAAAGGCTTTATGAGTGCAATAAAAGATTATTTAAGATTCTTTTTAATTACTTACTACATCATAAAACTTATGTGACTTCACTGCCCTCAACAGTATGCAAATTAGCATTATAAACAAAGGGAATGCATACATGGGGCTACCAACAGTTAATCTATGAAATCAATAATTCTTTTTTTTTTTTTTTTTCATTTGCTTGCTTTGACAAAAACCTATGTCAAACTCTATGGCTGCACACATCCGGAGGATGCAGCTCAGCTCCGATCCTTTCAGTCCGGGTGGATAATAACAAGACAGATGGACAGCAGTTAAGCTGCAACTGGTATCAATCAGGGATGGCAGTCTGCTGCTGCAAAGTTGATAGATAAGGAGGTTTCAAGTGTTATTGCCTGCCAGAAGCTTTCCCTTGGCCTACACAAGAGTGATAGAACTGTTTACAAAAGAAGCACCAAACCGTAGTCTTTTGCACAAAGAAAGCTGTTTTATTCAACATGTACATAGTTAGACCTTCACATTTCTTGCTACTAACTCAATGAGTGGGTTGTCATTGTTTCGTTTTTCTTTTTTTCTATAGCTGAAGGATTATGAAAAAAAAAATCAGATCCTTCTCCTTTATGTAAAGCCCAGTTGCAATACCTAAAAACAATTCATGCGGCAGATACATTGCAAAAGAACGTCTGACAATCTGAAGCATATAAATTGAATACTTTTCCATTATTTAAACTAGTTTATAGTTTTTTTTTTATCTTGGTAGAAATTAATTATATAAGAGAAATCAAAGGGAAAAAAATTAAACACCTCAGTTTAGAGTTGGAAATTTTTTTTTTTTACTAAAAAGTAACCTTGGCAGCAAATGTCTTTTCTAAATTGTCAGACAGCAAAAATGAAGTTCATGAATCAAACATGTCAAAGGTTTAATGAAAAGGCTCATGGGAAGTTGCAGGTTGTCATTTTAATATTATAGCAAAAAAAGGGATTCCAATACTTTATGATTAATTTGTTGTTTCAGCTTTTAACATATATTCAATTAATTGTTTTTTGAACAAAACAGGCAACATTTACCCCAATATAAACATAAATAATTGACTCAAATTCAGGGTTTATGGCAATGACCAGATACATAATAGATACTTTAAATAATACTTTTATTAAACAACATGTCACATATAATAACGTCACAAAAGATTAGACTGAAAAATCTCATTAAGCACATAAAAAAGATAGGGCTTTATGTTTGTGCAAAGAAGCTGCCTTTTTTTTTTTTTAGCTTACAGCCATCTGTTGTGGATCAAGTTGAAATATGTATCGTAATCAAACAAATCAGTGTTTCAGATCTACAGTCTGTTTGAAATAAACGGATAACAAATGGTATCAGTAAATGATGAAACGGACTTTCCACATTTTCCTGAGCAACAAGCGCATTAGCCAGACTCTGTGAGTGTGTTGGATCCTGTATCAGGTCCCTTGGTAAAATTATTTTACACTTCACTGCTCAATTCTCTATACTCTACTTTGTCTTCTGCACTTTTCCCTTCAAAGCCAATTTTAGTGGGCATAGAGAGACACTTAATTCCACTCCTCTCCTCTCCTCTGCACAGTATTTCTTTTGAGATGGTTGTATAACCACAACTTTCAGTTATCAACCTCTAAAGAGTGCCCGCAGTACCAGCATGACAGCTAGCTCACAACATCCTTCACCAAAATGACTGGAAAAATATCCAACTGGTAGTTTTATTCTCATGTACTTACATTTCCCTTGTCTGCTTTTTAATGTTGAGCATGTGGCTTTAGGCTGCTACCTCATTGTGAGTTACTGAACAAACCAAGGTTTTAGAAGCAGCACCAGAAAATCTCAATCTTTTGTTCATAAGATGTGTTATAACTGAGACAGAAAACAATTAAACCTGTGTGACTGTCAATCTTTAATAAGAATAATGAGAATATCTGATTATTATGCTAATAATCAGAATTATTAGGATAATAATTCTTAAATTGATATACATTTAAGCACCTCAACAAGATGTTTAAAATGGTAATTAGTTTTGGTTTGACTGGCATAACTGGAAACATTAGGCTTAATTTGGAAGTTTTGACTGATGTTAATCCATGATGCAGCCATTTTGGTTTTCTGAGTCAGACATGGGAGCTTAGCCTTTTTAATATGACTTAGAACTAAAAAGGTGAATGCTATAATTATCTGAGGGGTTATGGATGGATGGATGGATGGATGGATGGATGGATGGATGGATGGATGGATGGATGAATGGAGGGATGGATGGATGGATGGATGGAGGGAGGGAGGGAGCGATGGATTGATGGATGGATGGAGGGAGGGATGGATGGATTGATAGATGGAGGGAAGGATGGATGAGGATGGGATGATGGATGGATAGATGGAGTGATGGCGGGAGGGAAGGATGCATGGATGAAGGAAGGGAGGGATGGATGGAGGGAGGGAGGGATGGATTGATGGATGGAGGGAAGGATGAATGGATGGATGGAAGGATGGATGAGAAAGGGATGATGGATGGATAGATGGATTGATGGAGGGAGGGAAGGATGAATGGATGGATGGATGGATGGAAGGATGGATGAGAAAGGGATGATGGATGGATAGATGGATTGATGGAGGGAGGGAAGGATGAATGGATGGATGGATGGAAGGATGGATGAGAAAGGGATGATGGATGGATAGATGGATTGATGGAGGGAGGGAGGGAAGGATGAATGGATGGATGGAGGGATGGATGAGGAAGGGATGATGGATGGATAGATGGATTGATGGAGGGAGGGATGGATGCATGGATGGAGGAAGGGGGGGATGGATGGAGGGAGGGAGGGATGGATTGATGGATGGAGGGAAGGATGAATGGATGGATGGAAGGATGGATGAGAAAGGGATGATGGATGGATAGATGGATTGATGGAGGGAGGGATGGATGCATGGATGGAGGATGGGGGGGATGGATGAGTATCAAAGAACCTTTACCCTGAACCAACAGGGCTTAAATTGGGAGAGTTTTAAAGTTGATAGCAAATTCAGATGCCCAGATATTTAATTTAAGACATAAAGTCACAAAAAAATAATCCACAAATACATACCGTTGAGTCCAGATCAAAGTCTGAAATCTACATAGATGGAGAAGCTTTGTAAGCTTCTGATTAACAACATCCAGGTCAACAGAGGTAAGCCTTAGGACACTTTAGGCACAGTGCTTCCCTATGGAAACCATTAGAACAACAAACTAAATAACAAAAAAAAACATATGCCAGAGATTGTTACACCTCCTGAAGTTTGGTTTATTCTTGGGTAATAATTTGCAAGTCATGTGTCAATCTTTGCTTCCTCCCTTACAGCTGATGCAAAACGCAGCTGCTGGTCTTTCAACTGCTACTACAAAATATGACTGTATCACTCCTGCCCTGGGTTCTCTCCACTGGCTGCCTGTGCATTTTACAGTTCATTTTAAAAGTTTTTAACTGCCTAAATCACTTGCCACATCTTACCTCTCTGAGCTTCTACACCCCTACTTGCCTCCTTGGTCCATCAGGTCAGCAGAACCTCCTGCTGCACATTAGGGAGGCTCCTTCCCTGCCGAATTTTTAAAATACAGCTCAATACTTATTTTTATTGCTGGCTTTTAACAGGACAGTTTATCTAGCTTAAAAAATTCTTATTATTGCCTTATTATATATTTTTATGCTGTATTTTATTATTTTATTGTGTTTTATTGTTTTCAGCTATGTTCAGCACTTTGTTTTGAGCTGTAGCAGTTTTAAAATGATGATGATGATGATATCCAGATGCCTGAAGATTTCACATTCATGTGGCCAAAATAATTGTAAGCAAGTGAGAACACTGTGAGGATTTCAAGCAACCAAAACAATGGGCAATAATGACATTTTTAAAACTCAGCAGTAGCTTTATAATATTGAAAAAAAGGACTCAGAGGATGAAAATCAAAAGGTCAAACTTAGCAATTACCAAAAAAGTCGAAGGCTTTTTTGAATAGGGAGTTTTTAAGGTGGATCCTTTGGACAGTTGATCGCAGCAGCAACAGATCGTTTTTACCTTTTTTGTGTTGGACTGCATTGCCCTTTATTAACTTCTCAAGATTTTTATTGCATTTTGATTTCCTTAAGAGGCAGCAGAATGAGGGGATGGACCAGCTCGCTTGTTTTTGTAGCCTTTTCGGGGCATTTTTTGCACAGCTAATTAATATATGTAATCTAAATGCTGTAGGTAATGTGTTAAGGAGCATTAAAATGTCAGATCAAAAAATTTTTTTATCCAGTTTTAAATTGCTAGGATACAAATATAGATTCAGTTCTCTCCATGAAAGACTCTATCATGAATTTTATTTATTAAATGTGGACCAACTTGTGTCTTTGCAGAAGCGGCTATGATGATGCATTTATGGCCCAGCTGGAAGGGAACCTGAATCCTTTCTTCCAGGCCATGTGCCGAGCACAGACCCTGCAGGTGCCCCACAAACGCAGCAGTATGGTAAGCCTGGATAGCATCAGAAGAGACCCACGCTGGAGAGACCCCAACCTGCATGAGGTGATCTCCATGCTCAGGCACCCAATGGACCCAGTCAAGTCCAATGCAGCTGCCTATTTGCAGCACCTGTGTTATGAAAACGACCTGATCAAACAAGAGGTTCGGCAGCTGAACGGGGTGCCAATCCTGGTGGAGTTGTTGGACCATCCCAAGCCTGAGGTCCATCGTAAGGCCTGTGGTGCTTTGCGCAACATATCCTATGGGAAAGACCACAACAACAAAATGGCCATCAAGAGCTGTGATGGCATCCAAGCTTTAGTTAGACTGCTGAGGAAGTCTAGCAGCATGGAAGTCAAAGAGTTAGCTACAGGTACAGGGATATATATTTTTCAGCCACAGGTAGAGACTTCTCTACTTTTAAAATGATTTCTTAAACATCTTCATTTTTTCAATAACCCTGCAGGCACTCTGTGGAACCTCTCATCACATGAACCCCTAAAGATGACAATCATCAACCAGGGACTGCAAACCCTGACTGATGAAATCATCATCCCACACTCAGGCTGGAGGAGGAGAGACTCTGTTGATGCATCTAAACCGCTGAGTGCTGAGTGGACCACCGTCTTCAAGAACACCACTGGATGCCTGAGGTAAAGCATAGCTGCTGTCACAGATTTAAAAAGTGCTTGTAAGGATTCCTGTAACAGAGATGTTTCTGTAGGAATGTCAGCTCTGATGGAGCAGAAGCTCGACAGAGGCTGAGGGAGTGTGAGGGGCTGGTGGCAGCTCTGCTTCATGCCCTGCAGTCAGCAGTCATCAACAAGGATGCAGACAATAAGGTTGCTCAAGTAATCATTAAGATTTTAGTCTACTACCATAGAATAGAGTAACTTGCATTAAGTTGATTCCAACATTTATAACATCAGAGGAAACCAATAAAAGCATGAAGGCCATTTCAATAAATATAAAGTTCACTTTTGCTTCAAGGGGAAACTAAAATCTTGGCTGATATGTTGGAACATACATATGCATCACCTTTGATAGAAATTATTTTTCCCTTGCAATTTAGTCGGTGGAAAACTGCGTGTGTATCCTTCGAAACCTTTCCTATCACGTTCATAAAGAAATCCCAGGAGCTGAGCGATTTCACGAGCCCCATGCTGGACATCTGATGAGAACAGTGGGGCATCAGAAGAAGAAGAACGAGCCTGAATGCTGTGCAGGGAAAAGACCCAAAGGTTTGTAAATTAAATAACGGTTAATGAAGAATTCGATTATCTTCAATGTTTGCAAAGCAAATGTCTTTTTCTCTCCACTATATAGAGTTATTTTTTTTCTTGACTTTCAAAGTACAAATCTCAAGCTTTATTTGTCCTTCCCTCAAGCACCACATACTGCATTGAACAAGCGCTTTTTTTCATCTGTGAAATGTTCTGAGCGAGGCACATTCCCGAGGGACTCGGTCGAGGATTCATACTCACTAAAGTGGACTTTTCCTTCCTTTTCTGATGCAATGCACTTGCAGTTGGAATGAACATTTATTAATTAATTAATATCAGTGTCAGTGATGCATTTTAAAAGGCGGATGTTTCCTTCCTAATTTACAGTTTTTATCCGGTTGAAGTTCTATACTTCTATAGATCTATACCTGCACTGGCATTTTTTTTTTAAACTCTGTGGTATGCAGCAAATCTAAGGATTTTATAAAACTTGGATATATTTAATGAATACTCTAACAATGATAATTCTCTAACTGAGTTGGTTATTCAATGCACGCCTCTTATGAAATACATTGCAAAAGTATTCATATCCTTTAAACTTTAACTTATATATACATATTCAGTATTTACTCCCCAAAGACATACTTTGTGGAGTCTCCTTTTGCTTTATCGAAGCAGAAGCTCTGTGCGCCTTCAAATATTTGGTCTTTTATTGTTGGAAAGCAGAACAAACTCGTCTGAGTTTGTTCTGCTTTCTGAAATAAGTAACACCAGTGAAATATGTATTCACAAGTGATCAAAGATTCTCATTTGAATGCAGGTCTGGACTTTGGCTGGGCTATTCTATCTCACATATATGCTTTGATGTGTCTTTGTCCCTGCTGAATAAAAGCATTCCCCTTTTCTTACTACTTTAGTTCAAGAACTGTTTTCTTCTGGCCCAGAATTTCATAAAAGCCAGATTTGTTGATTCTAACACCTCCGGCGTGGATCTCTGCATCCCCTCAAATGTTATCACAGGCCTCTGTGGAGCTTCTCTGATTAATGCTTTCTCTGCCCATTGTGTCTGTTTTGGTGGACAGTCATGTGCTTGTAGCGGTCCAGGTGTGTACATTTCTCCACAGCTTTATTATTACTCTGTCAACAACAAGCCTTTATGTGGCCTTGATTTCTACATCCATTTTTGGTTTGCAGATTTTGTTTGTTTTGTTCCATAAAACAAACAAAGAAGTTGTTGGACATTTATGTCCGCAGTAAGATTGCAGGATTATTTATTTTCAAAATTCCATTCGTTAACAATTGATGCACAGTTATAAACAATGATATTTTTTTCTTCATCGAGAAAGATTGGAGTTATTTCCAATAGTTCATTTATTGCTCTCCTGAAAACTACAGATTACTCAAACTGATCCAATCAGCAACTCAGTGTGTCGCCACATGGAGGAGCTCTGCTTGCTTCTCTAGCTCTATGTTCCTTTGCACCACAATCTAATCTATGACATTGTTCTTTTCTTTTTCTCCCTCCAACCTGGGCTCATCAGAAGAGTGGTTCAGTCAAGGTCAGTCTGCCAGCTATGAGAGAAAATCTTCAAAGCAGTGGATACTGTGAATCAATGCTGCTGTGATATTTTTTTCTGCTGTCTGTATCTGCCTGCTAATGAAAAGAAAATTGGTGCTTGTGTTTGTGTGCATGTGTGTTTATCTGTGACGTATAGGTTGGAAAAATGGATTTATGGAGAGGAAATACAACACTTTGGATTTACCAAAATGTGCAGAACTGATAAAAGGTACAAATAAAACATAGACTTCAGTTTAACTTTCAAAAAAAGGAGTATCTTCATCAAGGTAATGACTAATAGATACAATATAATATGTGTATTCTATTAAATAGCCTTTATATGGCTCATCATCATCATCTTCCCCCTCGTCATCATCTTATAGTACTCAACCATCCTGGCTCTAGCTGCTTTCTGGACTCTTTCTGCTGTATAAGCATGACATTGGCATGGCCTGGGAAGGAACTCATTTAGATGCAGCTCCACACATCAGCACCTGCACCATTAAAGCAAAACGACCAAACATCCGAGCTGCTGAGAGCATTTTAGTTTGCAGCACAGAGAATGACAGAAATACAATGCTGGCACTGGCCGGGCTTTAAACACTTGCATGTTTTATCTACTCCACATGTCTTCCTTTGCCACTGCACCGTGCTCACATTGTGTTTGGCTTTGTGTTTGCTTTTTGTTGCCATGAGTACAGTGTGAAAATAAAAAGTAAAAAAAAAAAAACTGGGGAGAAGAAAACCCATGGTGCTGCAGGCATGTAGCTCTGACTGCCATTAAAACAGAGATCAGAGCTTAGCTAATGCCTCCTACGCTGCAGCCAGTAAATGCAAATCAGACTGACAATCATGTTACAGTTCAGGGTCAGCCTTGTACTGTTATACTTGTCAGCCATCCAGCTGCCTACATTGGCTCAGTGCAAAATAATCAGTTCATGAGTCTGCTACAGTTGTATTTTCTATTCAATGTTGTCTCATTTATTGCACTCTGTATATGTGTCTACTAACCTACAATCTACAATCTAAACTTTACTTAAATAGAAGACAATCTAAAGCTTAACACAGTGCCTTTCTAAAGAATCAATGTCAATTGAAATTCTTCACATTTATTTTACTTGCAAACATAAAAGTCTGGATATTTTAAGAGGACATAATGGTGAAATGGAAGAAAAGTTACAGAAGCAGTCAAGCAACCCCCTGGTAACACCAGAGGAGCTACAGGGGTTCATAGCTCAGGTGGGAGAATCTGGTGACAGCATACTAATTGTTACTTCATTCAACATAATGGTCTTTAAGAAACAAAATTAAAAAATTGTTTAAAGATATCTAATGATGTTGCAGTAAAGATAACGACAAGCCATGTTTCAAAAAAAGAAAATTAAAAACAATCCCTGGACTTTGTTTCCAAGTTTAAAGACGTTTCACTACCCTCACTTGGAAACAAAGTCCAGTGGATTGTTTTTGATTTTCTTTTTATTGGAATGACTATGACCTATATGACTGACAATCTTTACCAGCGTACAAGCCATGTTTATTACACAGCAAAAATGAAGAAGAGCCAGGATATGACATATAGACAGAAAAATTATATTACGATTTTTTCTTACTTTCAGTAGATGTAGAAAAAATAAAAGCCTTAGAAAGGTAGCCAAGAATGCCCCCAAAAAATGTCTATACAAACTTATGACAAATATTTTGGTGTTTATAAAAATCCTCCAACATAACATTTAAGATACATTTGCATTGAAACACAAAAACAATAAAACCACATGAAAACCTGGAACATCCAGTCAGTGACAAATGCCATATTCATAGAATATAATATATATAGAAATATCAGAGATGGGTTTAAAAGTCATATTATCAATACTGAATTAAACCATATCACAATATATATTGATATTGAAATACTGTTCAGCCCTAATAAGAGGGTGATCCAGTCAAGGTAGACCATTCAAAGTGCTATATTTGTTTAAACTGGCAGTCAGTATCACCTAACATAGTACTCCCAAAGAAAATCCTGCAGGGAAAGTAAACGACCTGAGGCAGATTTTATCTTCCCACCGGACAGCACTAAACATAGAGCAAAACCTGCTTTATAATCCAATGATTTGGATCAAATCACATTCAAATCTCAAATGGCCCAGGCAAAGTTCAGAAGGAAATTCAGCTGAGAATCTCTGGCAAGTCTTGAAATTTTCTGCTTATAGATGCTCCCCATCGACCATGGATGACATAGAACTATTTAAAAAAAAAAAAGGGCAAAAAACAAAAAAAAAAAAAGTGCAGAGGGATTTTCAACAAACCTTTCTATAAAGTTTTTACCCAGGATCGTTTTATGTGCTGAAAACCAATGCACACTGTATTTTTATTTGTTACCAATTATTGAACACAATATAAGCCCTTCCATTTCACAATTATGAAGCTCTTTCTGGTCGTCCCCCCACCCTTAAAAAGACAGAGTTTGTGTTTGTGCCAGAGGTGGATAATCCAGGTCCAGAAGGTTAAAAAAACAGCCTAGTTTTCCTTAATCCTGATAACTTAACCAGGTGATTATTCCTCGTTCTGTATTGGAGCTGGGAAAACAAATGGTTGAAACTAATCTCTGTATAGGCTTTTTACTTTCTGGAACCTGGATTATCAATCTTTGTTTTTTGCATCCTGATAAAATAGGCTAAATTAAAGTGGTTTTCATAAAATAGGTTAAAAACGATTGACTTTGTCTCCTTATTTCTCTTGAAGGCTTGGATCTGCTGTACCAGCCAGAGGTGGTGAGGCTTTACCTCTCTCTTCTTACCTGCAGTCACAACCACAACACCCTGGAGGCAGCTGCAGGAGCGCTGCAGAACCTCGCTGCGGGACACTGGGCTGTAAGCAAATGGAAAAGTTCAAAGTTATTTTTCATCCACTAATTACAGGAGCTTTATTCAGGTCACATGGAGTATTATTCACAGCACATATGGCTGATTTTACTTCGATGCTACACTCTCTGCTAAGAATGAGCAATTATGTAGGTGAAGTCACCACTGCTGCTGTCACTGTTTGTAAACATCATCTCAGTGTCTTAGGATCAGATCCAGGACGTGCTTCTTGTCAGCATGGTTACTGTCTCTGCTGTTCAGCTTGAGGACCGACTTAAAATAGAACTGTACTGAAATAAAGTACTATGAATAAAGTGTAAAAATGCCTGTGCAGTGAAGGGTCAAACAAGACAATTTCTAGAGGCCAGAAGTAGGGGGGCCATGAGTATCCGATGCTTCTTTTCTCAGTTGGCCTGTTTTGTTTTTTTAGGTGGCTTCATTAATCAACCTAATGTAAATGTGCACTGACCTTGTCTCCAGCCAAGATCATCAGGAAAAAAACATCAGCTACAACAGAATTTTCCCTTAGATGCGCCATATGTCTGCATCTAAAATAAAACATGAGAATATCCTCTGAGTGTAAAAGTGATTTAAAGGGGTCATAGAATGATTATATAGGGTATTTGGTGCTGGTCCTTAAGGTCTCTGAGAGGGTGGGGAACATTGGTTGGGCTGAAAATGGCATATTTGCTGTTCTATGAGCCGTAATGCAAGCCTGGTTGAAAGCCCTATAATGAAGTGACAGGTTTTCTTCCTTTTATGGTATGTTCATGAATATTTAGATGAGCTGTGCACTGATTGGTTGGTTTACAACGAGCAAAGCTCCTGAGCAATAACACATCATAGCAACAAGCACTCAGTCACTGAAACATCGAAATTGTTGATATGGAAGGGTGACCAGACCAGATTTAGGGGAAATTCTAAATCGACAGAGATTTTGGTCCACTACATTGCAGCACGTAGTTGAAACACACCGTGCACCCCAACCGAGCCGTCAGCTCCGGCGCTGGTCTGGGAACTCCGGTGGACGGCAGCAGGGAATTAGCGGGGATGGAGGAACTGAACCCGACCTGGTGACAGTAGTCTGCCTTACTGGTCCCGTGCCCCCCTTCTCCGGCTAAGGACGGGCCGCTCATGCTGAGCTCTGGTCCATTCAGCGGCCCGGCAGTCGACACTGCCCCTCCACACCTTTGGCCAGTGAACCACTGGGCTGGTCTGTACTGTACGTATGTCAATTTCGGGACGTGACATAAATACAGGCCCGAACCAAATAAGGCAACATCCAAGAGCTTACGGCAACCCGGGGCTTCGTTTGGATTTGCCTGTTTCATGGTGGAAGTTTAGAATTGTGAGATTTACATAGAAAGGAGGTGTCGATGGGGTTTGAACTTCTCTGTACGTCCATTTCACCAACTGAACCATCGTTATTCATCGATGAAAATTTAAACTCGGTTTTGCATTCTATGAACCCTTTAAGACTTTCAAGATCCTATGATCTTTCAATCAGATACAACAAAGGTTGAAACAATTAATCAGATTAATCATGATGAATTGATTATTCACTGCAAAAATGATATAGAAATAAGTAAAAATGTCTTGAAAAAAGTATATTTACTCTTAATTTTTAGTAGGTAAATGAGATGATTTAGCAATGGAATGAGTATTTTTACACTTAAAATAAGATAATTAAATAAAATGCACTTAAAATAAGACAGTGCAGTTGTTTTTTCTTACTTTAAATGTCATTTGTCTTGTTCCATTGGTAAAGTGTCTCACTTAGTTCCTAAATCCAAGAAAAAAATTCACTTATTTTAAGTAAAAATTACTTATTTAGATTTCTACTTTTTTAGTGTTGAAATAATGTTCAACTAATTTTGCCCTGCTGGAGATAGGCACCAGCACCCCTCGCGACCCCAATTGGGACAAGCATGTCAGATAATGGATGGATGGATAATTTAGTAATCGATTAATCATTAAATGGAGTATAGAGACTTTAAAATATACCTTTGCTGATAGAGCAGTAATTATACCAAAATTAAAAAAAAATATATAAACATTTTGCATTTAAGATAAAAGAAAAAAATTATTTCGTCTGTCAATATCAGGACTTGTCTAAGTCTAGAATTCTCTAAGTCCAAGTCTAATACGCTCTATACAGGTCTCCTCAAGTGGAAGTTTCAGTTTTAGTTTCACCCGGTTTAATTACATAAAAATCTTCTTTAAGGAAACTTTGGTTATCCAATTAATAATCGATTAATCAAAAACATAATCAACAGAATAATCGATTTGCAAAATAATCATTAATTGCAGCCCTAGATACAACCAATCAAATCACAAAGAAATGTTTCCAGTTACAAGTAATGCAACAAAGCTCCTCTCAATATTTCTTTAATCCTTTGAAAGAATCAAGGATTTGATTGAGGCAACAGGCTGGTGTTTCTTACAGTGGTCGAGCTACATTCGAGCCACAGTGAGAAAAGAGAAAGGACTTCCAGTTTTAGTGGAGCTGCTGCGCTCAGATGTGGACAAAGTGGTGCGAGCAGTGGCCATCGCTCTTCGCAACCTCGCCATTGACAGAAGAAATAAAGACCTGATCGGTAAAGCATTAAGACTCTCAGCTTCATTGACAGTGGTCAACATCTGCAGACTGACAGCACTCTGCCCATATGTCTGTCTGTTACAGGAAATTACGCTCTGAGGGACCTTGTCGCTAACTTGCCCTGTGGGCAGCAGCACCCTGTGAAAAATCTGGAAGGAGATACGGTGTTGTCTATTCTGAACACGATTTACGAGATCATCACAGATAACCCTGAAAACGCTCGAGTTCTCATACAGGGTCATGCTGTGCAGAAACTGGTGGCTATAAATAAGTCAAGGTATAAAAACACATCATGGAGAAATTTGACATACATTTGAACCAGTGATAGTGATTTTGAAGCTAGAATTCTAAACGTGGATTTAATAGAATGTGCAAAAGATTCAGAATCTCTGAAAATGTCACACCTTGGGTTTAAAGAGTGCCTCATATTTACCACCAAATAATCCTCATCTGCACAAGAACAGTTTCTTGTGCAGATGAGGATTATTTTTTTTTCTCATTCACCATGCTCTCTAAAACCATATGTTTTCAGCCAATCGGCAAGAGAGACCAAAGCAGCTTCACATGTACTTCAGACAATATGGGCCTACAAGGAGCTAAGGCACACCCTGATTAAGGCGGGATGGAACAAGAGCCACTTCAAGGTATTTTACTTCATTTTAAAAAAAATTATAACACAAAAGATACCAGGTTGTTGGTAGAGATGAACTGATCCAATACCTGAATCAGATATCAGCCCAGATATTGACTAATTACCTGGACTGGATATCGCTGATTTAATCAGTTGTGGACGAAGTACTCAACTGTAGTACTTGAGTAAAAGTATGGATACTCATAGTCAAATCTTACTCAATTACAAGCAAAAGTAACTCAGTCAATAATCCACTCAAGTTAAAGTATTAAAGTACTCACTTTTCTCCTGAAAACTACAGTACTCACTCATGTAAGTACTCAAACGTACATGCATTTTAAAGTACTTAAGTTTTCAAAAATACAAATTCCATTTTCTAATATTTATACATTTTTGCATAATTTTCAGATAATTTTAAATAACCTTGTAATTTTCAGAAACCATCTGTTATATTGATGCATAGAACCACCTGCTACAAATTCTACACCATCTGTGAAGAACTTCAATATAAAAATGCCAAAAAAACCCCGATGACAGCTATTTCCAACTTTATTTATTATTCAAAAACAAACCAAAAAGCAAACAGGAGAGTCTTGATTCTCCTTGCACTGTCACTATAGGATAGAGGTTTATGTTCGAATCTATACCACAAAGAAACTACAATAAAGCTCTGCTTTGACAACTCACCATACTGAACAACTTGGCCACATGGCAACAACTAACACCTTAATAAAATTTATAAACTACAAATAATATCTGCACTGAGTTTTTATGTAATTTGTGGAACGTCATGCAAATCTCTAAAACAGTGGTGTCCAAATTCAGTCCCAAAGGCTGCTATCTGTCATGTTGAAATTGTATTTCAAAAAAGAAAACAGTGGATTACAAAGCTAAACTGAGCCACAAGGAAAGAGAAACTAGCAGCTTATTAGAAATGGAGTGGATTAAAAAGTACAATACTCGTCTTTGAAATGTAGTAGATAAAAAGTTATAAGTAACCCCCAAAAATGACTCAAGTTAAGTAAAGATACTCAAAAAAGTACTTAAGAAAAGTTATCAAGTAAATTTACTTTGTTACTTTTTTACTGGATTTGATATCAGAGATCCAATCCAGTGCACTTTAGATTGAACTGCTTTTTCTTCCTTTTGATGATTACGTTTTAATAAATAACAACAATAAATTTATATCTAAAACATTTTTTGTCAAGGCTAAAGCCCTCATTGACATTATTTACGGTTAATTCATTCAACAGTTGATTTGAATTGGTATCGAGTATTAGCCAATGCACTCAGCCCAGGTATTGGTATTGGATTGGATTTCAAAAAACTGGATCGATGCATCTATATTTGTTAGGTTAGGGTTGGATTGACTTGAGTAGGTTAGGTTTGTTGACTTTATTGACTATAGAGCAGCTAAGGGACTCACATCTGAAGCAAAAACAAATACATTTGAATGAATCATTGTTTATAATCCAGAATCCAGAAACAGAGAACCATGTAAACAATAAGTTGCAGAATACCAGGGCACAAGATAACTTCATATGTCTAATAAGCTAAAGGTGTGATTATGTTTGAATTTAATATGATATCTAATATGTATTTCCTTTTTAAAGCCAACAGCTTCAGGGGTAACTAAAAAAAACAAGAATGGAAAACAACAAAACAGTGATGACATCACATTGCCTCTCATGGAGAAAAGCCAAGGTTAGAAACTTTTCCATATATATTCAACCTAAATGATGATAAAAGGCACTATTTGATGTCATGTCACCATCTGCTCCAGATGTGTATTCCACCTTAGAGCCAAATGACCGAGTTGCAGACGGAAAGGGGCCTGTTGTGGAAAGAGATGCTCCACAGGTGATCAGATTTCTAAATTATTTAATCTTTTAATGTCAAGATTACTTAATTAATGATTCCAGATGATGACATACATAATGAATCATCAGGATTCCCTTCTTGTGTTTCTTACGGTAAATGACCTTTTTTTTCTGACACAGGCGATAAGTGAGAGAAAACACTTCATCAGAGCTGGCAGGCCTGCAGTGGGCCTCATGGATAACAAACCTCCCCCGCTGGACTCATGGGTGTGAACTTGACAACACGTCTAGTCTAGCTAGTTAAATCCTTTAGAGACACTTTCCGTTGTTGAAATGCAAATCTGTGTCATCTGTTCATTCTTGTAAATTTTAAAAGTTTAAAAGCTTTTTTTGTTTACAGAACTTAACGTGCCAAACACTTATATGTATTTAATCTGGAGATTAGTTGGGAATAGACATTACTGGTTTAAGATTTAGGATGATTTCTGTAAGCCCGAAACATACAACTGATAACATGTTATGTATGAAGTAGCCTGAAATATGCAAACTGTGGTGAATCATAACTCCAAAGATCATAAAACATGTACAAAGTGAATATGACAGTTTATTTACAGTACACAGTACAAATAGTTTGATTTAGTGAAAAAAAAAAATACATGGCTCTTTTTTATTGTCCACTTATAGACTCTGGACCTATGATCTGAAAAAGTATAAAAACATTTTTTAGTCTCTGATCAATTTAGAGTACTGGCTGTTATTTATCACCCAAAACGTTTGGAATTCAGTTTTGATAAATCTTAGCAGACACACTTAAAATGAATTGCATTTGTTATAAAGAAAGGCAAAAGAGGATTGTACATGTGTAACAAAGGACTGTTAATATTCAAAATAAAGGCATTTATATTGTAATGTTTATTGTAATACCTATGTTATTAAATAATAGCTATTTATGTGTCTTAGCTAATGCTTATAAATAATACATCTCTGCTTTGCAGTGGTCCTTTTTGCATTGCAATGTTGAATGAAAATGAAATAAATGCTGTGCATAGTTTCTCATTTATATTTGTGTCATTTCTTAAACAGCTCTGGTTTTATGGGTTTACATGAATTTAGGATGGCCTTAAATGGTTTTAGACCACTCTCTTCTGTTTGAAATGTTTTTACTCTAAGCAGGAAATATCATACGACATTTTAATAATTTAATTCAATTAGTTTTATTTACATAGCACCGAGTCACAACATGTTGCATCTACAAGCAAATTACGGAGACACATCAATCAAATTACTTGGTGAGATTTGTTAAAAGCTTTCTAAGCAAAACAGCAGCTAGGTTAATACTGTGATCAAAATAATCTTTTTATGCAGACCGGGCGCCTTCGGGCACATTGCTGCCCCCTCAGGACACTGGCTTGTTAAGATTTTATGGATATTACGCTGCCATGCATTATGCATAAGTTAGGCTGTCGTGGACATAAGTTCTGGACTCTTTATGAATACTCTATGTATATGCCCAAAATAAAAAAAATAGAAAGTTCAGCGTATGCCAGCGTTTTAGGAGATTCTGGGAAATCAGGCACACGCTGTCTACATTGTCAAGGTGTGACAGGAGCTTAAATCATTTTTATTGAACAAGTCCAGACATACTAACCTTAATATTGATTGGCTGCAGAATAAATCATTTATTTTCTTGCATGAAAACAGATTAATTTAAGATTACCATTAGGTAGAGTAATAAAAAAACATCTTTAAAAGGGAAATTATAAATTTACACAAGCTTAAAAATATATTTTTAGAGGCATTTTTAAACAACTGCAGACTCAAAGTCCTCTTTGTAACAGCTGTCTACAAGCAATGGTTTTATAGATGTGCCCTGACACTTACCCAAAACTTTAGCTTCAATATGTTACCGAGACAACTCAAACCCTCCAACGCTCAACCTTACTTCCAGCTGGAAGATGCTGCAATACTAGTGTCACAGTCCACAGTGAGACCACATTTTATCTTGAAAATCTGCACATTCCGGAGAAGGCAAATGTTTCCTACAATGAATGACAAGGACAATGTGTAGGGCATTCAATGGATTTCATGACTAAAATTGGTGGGCTACATTTCAACCATGGTGGTGGTAAAACAATTCAGATAACATATAATGTATGAAATAGCCCAAATATCCAAACTGCGGGGAATCATGACTCAAAAGAACATACATATGCAAAGGGAAAACTACAATTTATTTAAAGCAGACAATACAAATAGTTTACTTTAATTCTGACTTTTTTTTTTTAATTACATAGCTCTTTTTTTTGTTCCAATTCCTGTTAGTTTTACAATTCATC
>NW_015150671.1:710085-714429 GCF_000732505.1 Cyprinodon variegatus
ACTCACTGCGTATACTCACAAGCATATAAGACTCAAACTCACTGCGGATCCAGACATTTGAATTGAGAAAGCTTCCTGGAGAGGTGGCGAAACGTCTTCAAATCTTGAAAACCAAGTCCAGTGGATATTTTTTGAATTTTTACAGAATTTGTAATCACTCCAACCTGAAATGTTCACCTGGGAAGTCTTTACCATGACAAATAGAATGAAGGGTTATATATAGGTTTAAACTAACACTTTTAGGTTCCATTTTATATTATGATAAGGGTAGGTTTATTTGGATCTAAAATAAAAAAAACAACAACACAGATATAGCTCTACTGTATTGTTTATTAGATACTGCATCATGCATTGGGGAACCAAATTAAATTTTTACTTAAATCCAAGCAGGGGATTTTCTATTTTTGGATAAGCTGTTGTTTGAATTCAAAGTCAGTTCAGCGAGAACAATTTTATTCAAAATTTCCTGCATGTTGAGATACATTTAAATGAGTTGTTGGATGGTGATAAGTCCCTTGTGTGGTGAGAAAGAGGAGGGCAGAGCAGGGCCTTGGTGACATCTCCAAACATGTCAGCAGAGCACATTGGCCAGCCCTGCCCTGCCCTCACAACCAACTTAAAGATCAACCAGGGCAAAGCTGTTTTCACTTTGGCCCCAACAGCAACCTTCCTTGTCTTTGATGAAGGCAAGTCTCCAGAAGATTTACATTTTCTCTTCTAATGCTCAGTCTTTGGATTTAAATCTTTCAGCTGCTCAAGAATGACCACTTTGTTTTTTTCAAACCTCGGCTTGATAAATATTGTGATTGTGGCATTAACTGGTTTGAGCTGCAGCAGTCCAATCAAGTCTGCCGAGACTCACCACAGGACATTAGTTGGCATGGATGCGATCGACAATCCTCTCCACAGTGCACAGGACTTTTTGAGTCACTTTCTGTCCACACTGAACCTCACCAGGTTAAGGTCCCAGCCTAGGATGCCCACCACCCAGAAAGAGCCACTTTCAGAGTACATGCTGGAGCTCTACAACCGATTTGCCAATGACCGCACTGCGGTACCATCTGCCAGCATTGTGCGCAGTTTCAAGAATGAAGGTACAGACTTCTTTGAAAAACTATATCTGATACACTGTAAGAAAACTATTATAGGTGAACTTAGTGCGATCATGTTTGTCAAGGATTTATTATGCTCCACCTTTATTGACAGATATCAAAGAAAGGTCCTGTAAATCCAGCTTTTAGAACTGTTGTAAACATAAATTTGATTCAATCTTTTAAAACAACATTGAAATACTTCTTGTGTTGTTTTTAATTTCAGATTATTCCCTCCAAAATATTGGAACCACTGGTGTCCGGATACATCCCCTTCTATTCAACATCTCCGTACCACACCATGAGCATATAACAACAGCTGAACTGCGACTCTTCATGCTTGCACGTAAAGCCCAGAAACATGCCGGCTTCAGCTGCAGGGTGACTATCTACAAGATACATGATGGTGCAGTTTGGACAAAAGAGGTGGGGAAAGAAGGGAGAGGGAGGGATAAAGAGGAGGTGGCAGGGATGGAGGATGTGGAGGAACTGGTGACAAAGCACATTCATGCCAGAGATAATAGCTGGGTGTCATTTGACCTCACTCATGTGGTTACACTCTGGCAGAAGTCAGGGTACGCAGCTCATAGGCTGGAGGTTCACATTGAAAGCTTGGGGGCAGATCAGCAAATGGCCATGCAACAAGAAATAGGAGGTGGAAAAAGTTTGATGGAGGTTGATATTGACAGGAGCAAGGAGGGGCAACACAATTCAGTAATTATTGTGTTTTCAGATGAATCGACAAGAGATCAAAAAGAAGACCGACAACAGCTCAGAAGTCAGATGATTAGACATGAGAATGACCTTCCTGATAACACGATTACAAGCCAACAACCTCTCATTGAAAGTGCAAATCGCAACTCTGACCACCCGGAACAGGACGACCTGGATGAACAGTCTGTCTTGGAGCTGCAATCCAACCTTATCTACGACACACCCCCACGAAACCGCCGTAGTGCCAACCACGAGTCCTGCAGGCGGACACCTCTTTATGTGGAATTTAAAGACATCGGATGGGACTCATGGATTATCCAGCCTCAGGGGTATGAAGCATACAAGTGCAATGGTGTGTGCAGCACTCCCATGACGTCAGAGGTTTCTCCCACCAAACATGCCATAGTGCAGACTCGGCTGAGTCTGAAGCACCCTGAACAAACAACTGCTGCCTGCTGTGTCCCCACAAAGCTGAAGCCAATCTCCCTTCTTTATCGTGATAACGATGTGGTCACTTTCAACCACAAGTATGAGGGGATGGTGGTGGCAGAGTGTGGCTGTAGATAACCTTCCAGAAAAAAATAGACTTTTAGTTAAATATCTAAAACTATCAATCTATTCATCAGTCTCATGTGATTGTTTGTTTCCACAGAATCTGAGATTCCTAATTGTAAATTAGATGAATACATGATGCACATTTGTAGCTGTATAAAGCAGATTCCCTGAGTGTCATGTTAACATAGAACAGACACATTCAGAACTAATGCTGCAAAGGGTCTCACATTAGGGATATTTTACCATTTTGTCCATTTAAAAATACGAATTTTAGAGTATTTCATTGGGATCTTATAAGGTATACCAACCCAAAGTAATACATAAAGTGTAACGTGAAAGGAAAAGGGTGGTTACTTTCAAGGAGCTGCAGAGATCCATATTTAAGCGACAATGTTAGTCAGTGCAGAACACTGATATTCCCATTATGATTTTTGAAAGAAATGGGCAATAAGGTATGTTTCTAAATGTGTAAAGCTGATAGAAAGACTCCTCAAATACCTGCAGCTGTAATTGCAGTCGTGAGTTATGGTTCTGTAAAACATTAGAGGAGACTGGATACAAATTTGCTAAACCTCTTAGTCTCTTTCAGTTTTTTTTACTTAGCAGTTAATTAATTACGAATTGAAAGGTCAAAAATTGCTGATTCCATCAATTTTAAGACATATCATGAGATTTAAATGGGAGAGCTGTATAGATACAAGAGATGCACTTTTATTTTAAAATAGGCCATAATAAGTTAATAAGAGGCTAAATCGCCATCCTGCTAAAATGTTTGAAAAAAAAATCGAAGACTTTCTCATATTTTGCAATGTGAGCCCACAGGCAACTTGGAACCTCTGAGATGATTTTAAGACTGTGACTGTGATATTATTTCCTCAAAGTTTCCCACAAAATATGTAGAAAATATGTTTTTACTTGCTTGGGACAGAAGGAGGATTTCCAAAGTATATTGGAGCCACTTGGGACTTCTTTTCATAAAATGATATTTCTAGTTCTATCCAATGTGACTATTGGCTGCTGTGAAATATTTCTTTATATTATTAATTCACATGCTTTTGTTCACACACCTATGTGAACAGTGTTGTGCTTATTTAAATAAAATATAGAGAAAAAATAACTATTCATTGAGCAGTCATTCCTGTTTCGTGCACACCGTGTCAATGTCAGGTTAACACATCACTTCCCATCTAACAAGCTTAATCCCCATCCTTCCACAGCCACATGCCTGGCGGGCCTCTCTTGATCCGCTTCCATGCCATATTGATAAAGAGGTGTCAGAGCCTGGAGTCTTGTAGGCAATCACTCAGGGTGAGACGCCACTCGAAGTGGTTGTATTTGTGAAAAGGTGGTGTCAGATTCCTGGTCTCCAGGACAAACGTGTACTATTGACAATTGAGACATCAGGTTGCTCACTGGACTCGAACCCTCCTACCTCCCTTTTCTAACAATGGTATGCTTATACCCTTATCAAAGCCAACGGTATAAATGGAAAATGGAAGATTCACTTCACATTATCACCTAGCTATTGCTGTTAACAGTTGGAAGTAGGTAGCAATGGAGCAACCCTCGGGAACTGTCTAATGAAGAGGATCATCACTCAGCATGTGGATTTACAACTGAGAAATATGCAGGCCAGAGATCCAGACAGTGAACAGTCTGACCTGGAATGGACTGTGCCTAATCACACTCATTAGAAGCTTTTTGACCAAAATAGTAAAGAAGTGAGTTGAATGGCAGCAACTCGGATGTATCTATAGATGTGGTGAAGAATACTTCCTTAAGTCGATTTAGCGATGCAGCCTATTCAAGCGTCTTTGGATGGTTGACTGTTAAAAGGGCTGGTGAAGAGGAAGGTTGGAGAACAATGTGCAGACTTGCTTCATATGTTATAAAAGTAACCAAGACTCAGATGATCTCTCAATACAGCTACTATACACTCACCGGCCACTTTATTAGGTACCCCATGCTAGTAACGGGTTGGACC
>NW_015150671.1:715539-720193 GCF_000732505.1 Cyprinodon variegatus
GGTGTTAACGAGCAGTTGGACAGGTGTACCTAATAAAGCGGCCGGTCAGTGTATGTGGAAGCCCATATTTGAATATGTGTCACATTGATGCAAAGCATGGAAAGAGAACACTCCAATGGATGCCACTTTTCTCAGCCAAAAACAGAAAACTCAGGCTAAAACGTACACAGGCTCACCAAAACTGGATAAATAACAGACTGTAGTTTATTCCAATAAGTCCAGATTTGAGCTTCTACATTTGGAATGAATAGGATGAAGGCATGGCTTTCAACAGCTCTGGTTTGTGTAGGCTGGTGTAATGGAAAGGAGAATATTTCTCATTGCACTGGACCCTTGTGCCTTTTTGCCACTAATACCACCTCTATC
Source organism: Cyprinodon variegatus (assembly GCF_000732505.1). Taxonomy (NCBI): domain Eukaryota; kingdom Metazoa; phylum Chordata; class Actinopteri; order Cyprinodontiformes; family Cyprinodontidae; genus Cyprinodon; species Cyprinodon variegatus. The sequence continues at coordinate 715,906 of NW_015150671.1, forward strand.
TGATTCCGTGATGATAGATTCTACTTTTCAGTCTTTCCATTACCAACCTTTAGGGATGTCCTGATCCAATATTAATATTGTATGTCAGTCCGATATCAGCCAAAAAACTACTATAGGATTTAATCAGCCAGCAACTTAGATCTTAAATATTTTTTATGCTTATGGAAACACTGTTTCTGTTAAATGTTTCTGTAACGCATAGGTTACTCTTACATGGGTCAGTTGTTTTCACACCTTTTCGATGTCTACATTTGTTTTCTGTTTTAGTAATACTACTTGATCAAGCCTTTTCTAACATGCTACAGTATAAAATAAGACAGTATAAAATAATAAAAGCTGGTATTATTTATACTAACATAGTATCATGTCATGGGTATCAGCCGGATCTCACAGCACAAGTGCAATATCAGTATTGTATCTGAAATGAAAAAAACATTGGATCTGGACAGCCCTACTTACCCTAACCCAACTATTTTAGTGGTTGCTTGCTTGTAGCTCATACCGTCCGGAGTTGCCCTGAAATCTCAATGTCAGAGGACTGTTGGTCACTGATTGGTTAGTGGGCATTGTCAATGTTCACACCTTATTTTAATAACTCATTTCTTCAACCATTAATCACTTTTATGCTGGGCTTATTGTCTATCTGTATCTACTAGGGCAGAAGTAGTAGGTTGTATTAACAGTATGTACCACTGGTAGGTAGCATTGGCTTATCTTTACATGTGCTGCAGCTCGTATTCTTCCATTTTAATAATGATAATACTTTTGGACTGGTAATGCACTTTATATTTAAACAAATCCCAAAGTGCTACATAGTAATTTTGTACCACATACCATCGTCTTCTCTCCTTTACATATCCAGGTTGCTTCATCTAGCTGCCCACAGCCTTCCATGGTCCTCATTTTAAACTCTAAGTCTGAAAACAGCCATAAACAGAGCAGACTTTATATTGGTGTATCTGCAAACTATGTTACTTCGGACAGTGAGGCTACATCAACAGTAAAGTCCCTACCCTACCCCCACTGAAATATTAATCCATTGTAATAAAAAATAAATTAAACCGATTGAACTGACACGAGCTGAAAAGGTTACCATTGAAAAAAGGCATTGGTGACTATTCCAAACCTACACCTTAGCCTATCTGAGTATTGTTGCCAGTATCCCAACCGATCTTCTGGATGGGGGATCATTTTTCTTTTCTACACAGAGCCAACTATGGAGCTAGTTTATCAATAACTTTTTTAGTGCTTCAATGTTATTTATGTTTGTCTGCTTATGCTTCTTAGAATCCACATTCTGCCTGGGAAGGAGGGCGCCCACACTGAGTCAGGTTCTGTTGAAGATTTCTTCCCTTTAAAGTGGAGTTTTTCATCTTCACTGTTGCTGCATGCATGCTTTCTCTGAGGGATTGCCGTAGAGTCAATGACAAAATATAAGCACATACTGTAGCCAAATTACCAGATTGCAAGCATGTCTTGCATTCATTAACTTGAAAGACATAGTCCTCCAAAATGAGCTTGCATTTTGTTGTTGACTTAGCAATCTCTCACACCGAGCATGCATGTAGTGACAGTGGAGAGGAAAAATGCCTTTTAACAGTAAGAAACCTCCAGTAGAACCAGGCTTAGTGTGAGTGGCCATCTACAGAGGCCTACAATTAAAGAGACATTACAAAGTTTCCTAATGATATTGGCACTTGTGGCCAAAACGCAGAACTGCCACATTCTTCTGCTTGTTCTCTTAGCTTGCGCACGTCATTAACAGTTTGTTGGGTTTTTGCCTATGGTACCTGAACCGAGCTTGATGCCGGTCGCTTCTGAGTACCCACAAAATCAATCTTAAATATAACGCTTCAATTGTTTACCACATCACATCCGCCAAACGGCATGGGAGCTGACTGGAAGTAAATTAAGGAAAATACGCCACAGGTTTATAGATGCATCGGCTCTGAACTACTGAGGTGTCAATCTGATCATCAAATGAGGTTTTAATCGTAAAGTGTCAAATAAAAAGGGTATTTTAAAAAAAAAAAATTTCAGTAAAAACATACATAAAGTCTCTTAATTTGAGGCTTTCAATTATGTACTTGAACAACTGACAAAATGGCAAATGTGAGAAATATTTTAAGAGATATGTGGAAAAAGTTAGTCTGTTATGAAGTAAAAAAAAAAAAAAAAAAAAAAAAGGGTTAAAAATTCAGATGAACAGCAATCCATGATTGGGCAAGAAGATTCCCATAAAATGTACACACTATAGCATTCTGGTAAACCAGATTTCTTAATTATAAAGTTGAATATGAAGTTAATTATAAAGCATTTATCAGAGAGGGCAGGTTACGTCAAATAGAGAACCAGATTTTTACAGCTAGGTTGCCATCCTCAGGTATGCCTAAGCCATGGGAGACAAAGGTGAGTCTGGTTCTGTTGGAGAACATGCTACATCAAGTGGACAGCCTGCTTTTCCCATCTCAGCAAGAGCACCTCTTCCCAGACGCTTGGGGTGGAGAGGTGGATAATCCCAGTTTGGAAGAAAATGATTCAGTTAACTATGACTGAGGGTGAGAACCATGCCAGCTGCGGGCAATTATTTTGGCACTCTTAGATAGCGTTGGCCTATATGATGCATTTGCCGCCCAACCCACATACAACTCCCTTTCCCCCTGTACTCCAGCATCCCAGTGTCACCAAGCTTCTTGGAGGAGTTTCAGCAATGGTGGACGGATCCTCTGTGCCTCTTCCCCCACAGTAGGGATGCAGATACAGATCCTGGCATCCATGCACAATCCTAGGGATTATGGTCTGGATCACATACCCCCTGTGGATCACTGCATTGTGTGTCTTGTTCTTTCCCCAAATGAGGCACTGAAGAAGAGAGCTTTCTGTCCAAGCGTCCAGAGGTGACGCTGTGGCCAAACTTTCCTTTTCATCAAACACGCTGTGCCAACCTGTGTGGGCATTACATTGTGGCTTTGGGTGGTATTCACCAGTCACAGCAACTGTTCATGAACCACAGTGGGCAGAACTGAGCCAGGCTGTTGCACTGAATTCCTGAACAATTGTCTCCCTGCTTTATTTATTCAGATACTGGAATCTACCATCTGGTTCACTTTTAACCATCTCAACAAACTTTCTCCTTCAGAAAGAGCTCCTATTTTAAAATAGACTCCTACCTTGAATAAAATTTGTAGTAGCCTAAATGGAAATTTGCTAACTTCAAGCTTCCAGAATGGCCCCAAGCTCAGCTTTATGGAAAAACTAGAAAAGCACTTGGAGACCGCTGGCCTCCGACTGTCAGGGTTTGGTGGAAGATTGTAGAGGACCCAAATGCAGAGATGAGGAGGCAGAGATCGGTTCTTGCAGATTAAAAAAAAAAAATCCAAAGGCAACAGAAGCAAAGTCCAAAAACAAATACAGAAAAACCAAGAAAACAGGAGACACCAGAGAAACAACACAACAACTGATATGGATCAGGTGTGGGTGGAAGTGATTAGGAGGCAGCCAAGGGAAAAGGAAACAGAAAAAAAAACAAAAACACAACACTGCCAGAAAACAACTACAAAGACACAAAATTACAGAGAAACTGACATCGACAGAACTCTTACACTGACAAGCTGCAAATTCTGCTCCAAATGGTGACTTACACTTATAGCTAAAACTCCCACATGATCTGGATCATCACAAAATTTCAATTAATTGTTCCTTGGCACAATTATGGTAAAAATAGTAAAAAAAAAAAAAAAAATCATAAAATCCATAAGTTTTCAATTGATCCTGCAAACAAATCAACAATGTTCCCTTTCCTTGAGTTTTTGAGTCCGATGCTGAGGCTGTCAATAGCCACTGCTGCCACCCTCTGGTTGAGTGGGGAACTGCTTTTTCCGCCAAATATCCCTTTCTCACAATATTAGAGAAAATTTCTGTATTCAGGTTATGATCTGGATAATCACCAAAATGTAATGGATTGTTACTGGACAAAATCTGTCCTAAACTTCTCAAGTTATCCTGCACACAGACAGACAGAAAAACAAACACACACCCAAACTCTCCTAAAAAATAGGAGGTAAGAGGTGACAATGGGCTATGCTTGAAAGACATTTTGAGGGCAGGACACCAAACAATTTAAAATAAGTCTTTTAATTCTAAAAGGAGTGATCTTTATCTTTATCAGGTAATATTTTGACCGCCATTGTACAAAACTAATTAATAACTAAAAGTTAACTTGATTATCTACGGAAGAGGTATAGGGCCATTGAAAAAATAAAAACAATAACAAATTTTTACATTTTGT
>NW_015150671.1:721177-729335 GCF_000732505.1 Cyprinodon variegatus
AGTCAGAATTCTGAGAAAAAAGTCAGAATTCTGAGGTTAAATTCAGAATTCTGAGAAAAAAGTCAGACTTCTGAGATTTAAGTGAGAATTCTGAGGTTAAAGTCCGAATTCTGAGATCAAAGTCAGAATTGTGAAGTTAAAGTCAGAATTCTTAAGTTAAAGTCAGAATTCTGACTTTTTTCCTCATATTACACTAAAATAAAATTTAAAAATCAGTTAACTTTTTTTTTTTCTTTGGCCCTAATCCTCTTCCGTAATTACCTTACCTGTATGGAAACCGTGATTATTTTCCTTTCCAAAATGCATTGAAACGAGCAGCACCGCAGCGCCACGCCTGTCACGGTTGAGTCCAAGCCTAGTGGGTGGAGGACAGATTTTGTTTATTTTCGTGGCTAGATAGTCATTCAGCGGGTTGATGTTAACTGAAAATACGGACAAAATTTGAATGAAGTGTTCTGGTTTGAACCTTTGCTTGAAGACTGGTCGGTGGTTTCATAACTTCGTGGGATGCTGGATTTACGGGACAACAGAAGGGAAGGTTTGTTAGCGTGAAGCTGGTTAGCTCATCTGCGCTAGCAAGCTATCGACAATAAGATAGCCTGTCAGATTTGAGGAAGATAAAACTACCTTCACTCCATCATCTACGCGTGGAATTACGCTGCTGCCCAGTTGGTTACTGTAAGTAAAATAAATCGTATTCGACTGATAAGATTTAAATACTCTTTTAGCCATTTGATAAATAGTAGCTTAAGCTAACACAGCAGCTAGTTAGCTTAGCCACGCTAGCGTACCCTCTATAATAACAGTTATATATAATTTTATTTATTTTATTTTTTTAGCAAAGTTGTACATATATTTCGTAGTTGTAAAATATGTCGAGGCTATGTGTTCAAGGTTTATACAAGAAAAAAATGTTTTTAACCGTTTTTAGTTAATATGGTCCTTAGCAGTGGTACTTTAGCCACCTTGGCAATCCCTAGCAAAGTGTTGCTGATGAAGGTTCTCAGTCATCCAGGTCATAGTCATTCCGTAAAAATTCAAAAAATCCACTGGACTTGGTTTTCAAGATTTGAAGACGTTTCGCCACCTCTCCAGGAAGCTTTCTCAAAGTGTTATTGGTACAGCTTAATTTATAAAAGATCTAGTCGCTGAATTCTTAAACGATTGTTGTTGTTGGTCAAAGCAAGATATTCATTTATATGAACATGTATGTATCATAGTTGAGGGCTGAGGTGCTGATACAGGAGGTTGCCAGTTCTCATTTCCATCACATTGAACTCAGCATTAGTTTCAGTGATGATTTACTTAGGCAAGGCAAGTTTATTTATATAGTAGCTACAATTTAATATATGGACAGTGCTTTACATGAATTAGACAATGAAATGGAACAAAAATAAAAGAGTAAAAGCAAATAAAGATAAATACATGATAAAAGCAGGTAGTAAAACAGTTGGATCATAATCTTAAACTAATAATACCTTAATTAACAGTTAAATTCAACTGTCAAAAGCAGGTGCAACAAATGGGAGTCTGTTCTATAAAGCGGGGAGCCAGTGTATGGACTTCAGAACAAAGCTGATGTGCTCTACTTTCTTAGTTTTAGTGAGAACATGGGCAGCAGCCTTTTGGATCAATTGCAGGTGTCTGATGGAAATTATAGTTAAACCTATGCAGACACTGTTGCTTTAATAAATTCTGCTCAAAATAAATGCATGAATGAGTTTTTGTAGATCCTGCATTTACATTAGTCCTTTAAGCCTGGAAATGTTTTTCAGGTGATAAAAAGCTGACTTAGTACCTGCCTTTATGTGCCTCTGAAGGTTCAGGTGTGAGTCAATCATGACAGACACTCAAACAGTGTTTGCTGTTACCAAGGATTATTTTGTCTATTTAAGTATTCCAAAGTATCATATGAAAATAGCTCGTTTGTCTAAAGGTAATGTACAATGGTGCATTTTGAGTTATACTTTGGATTTTACATTTTTGGATCATAGATTGAATTATCTTGACTCTTGGAATAATATATAAGTCATTTAGAAAGCTTTCCTCTTGTAATGCTGTATATTCTGCATTAAAACACCCAGAGCACATTGCACACATAAAATTCAACAAAATTTTGACAATATATAAACATCTCTTCCATTAAAAACACGTTTTTTAAAAAATTCCAAATCAATTGACATGAATTAAACAATGTTCTTGTTAGAAATAGGTGCGTTTTAACTTCAATGTGTTTTGCACTCTGTAATTTAATAGATGTATGATGACTTGCTGTAATCATTGTTTTATCATTAACCTATATGTGATTCCTTAAAACATTTTGTGTCATTGTGGTTCACATAAACAGCATATAATCTGTATTAAAATAAAAAAGTAAGCTACTAAAGAGTAAGATATAAGAAGACAATGTAGCTAAGCTGTTGGATACATATGTAGCAGAAACTTAATTTGTCTATTTTAAGAAATTATAAAATTTTTCACTTCTAACAGACGTTAATTGCAGTGTTCTATACAGGGTTTCTTGTGAGGCAGTACATGTCAATATAATCTGATTCACCATATGATTAGAATAGCTCTGGGTTTGAAGTATTTTTAGGACCAAATAAAAACTGGTTACCTTTAATAAAAATATTTTTTTTTTGCCTGGGTGGAAAAAATGGAAGAGATGTAATACCGTAGTTTTTTTTTTTTTTTTTACTTTTGTATGTTTGTCTATTTTGATATAAACAAATTGCTTTCAAATGACTACCTTTGCTTTAAAATTGTAAGCCATAAAACAGCACTCACTTTCTGTTTGTTTTAGGTGGCTAAACGTGGGCTACTTTAGGCAAAGGACTAACTTCTTGTTGTCACCACAAGAACAAAAAAACCCCATAAAGGACGCAGTTGGAAAGCCCACCCAGTGCTGAAAACAGCGAGGCAAGATGTCAATCACAAACACTCCTACCAGCAACGATGCTTGCCTTAGCATCGTGCACAGCCTCATGTGCCACCGACAGGGAGGGGAAAGTGAAAGCTTTGCAAAGCGGGCCATTGAGAGTCTTGTCAAGAAGCTGAAGGAGAAGAAAGATGAGCTGGATTCTCTTATTACTGCCATCACTACAAATGGGGCTCATCCTAGCAAGTGTGTAACCATACAGCGAACTTTGGATGGACGCTTACAGGTATTACAACGTCTCCTTTAGCAGTGTCACCTGATGTAAATTGTGAGGAGGGTTGACTTTTATAAGCTCTCTTTTGTTGTATAGGTTGCAGGGCGTAAAGGCTTCCCCCATGTGGTCTATGCCAGACTGTGGCGATGGCCAGATCTACACAAGAATGAGTTGAAACATGTAAAATATTGCCAGTATGCCTTTGACCTGAAATGCGACAGCGTCTGTGTCAACCCATACCACTACGAGAGGGTTGTTTCTCCAGGAATTGGTGAGTTAAGATCCCATTTTCACCAGTTCAGTTATATAGACATTATTGTAAAAATAACTTCAGTTTAAAGGGGGTAGAGATCACTGATTTATATATTTAATTTGTGTTAATGTGTTTGCAGACTTATCAACATTGACCCTTTCAAATTCAGGTACAAAGCTTTCCCTTTCCTCGTCTAAGATTTTATAGACGTTCATCAGTCTTAATCATGTCTGTCGTTTTCTGCCAGGTCCACTAATAGTAAAAGACGAGTTTGAATATGAAAACCAGCAGTCGCACGCCAGCTCTGAAAGCCACCTGCAGACAATCCAGCATCCTCCATCCAGGCCAGTTCCACAGGATACGTTCAGCAGCCCCCCTCTGCTTCCCCCGTCGGAGGGCAGCACTTCAGCTTCGTCTTCTGCTTTCTCTACCATCAGTGCTGGACCATCAAGTGAGATATGATTATAGTTAATGCAGACAAATTAAAAAGTAACCATAAGTTTGTAAAACCAGCTGCCACAGGTCATTTAGAGGAGGGGTTCCCTAAGGTTATGTTTACAAATCAACAAGCTTTTGGTCTGGAGATTCTATTGTGAAATTATATGAAATTCCAAAAAAAAAAAAAAAAAGCTGACAAAATCTTGGGAAACGTAAAAAAAAAAAGAAGCCATTACTTACAAATATTCTTTGTTTCTGTTGCATTTTGTTTAAATGAACTTTCTATAATTGTTTTTATTCTTATAATCCATTACAAGATTACATTTTTTAAAATGTTTTGGTTGGAAACCCCACTTAGGAATTTTCTTGTCTTTTTGAAGTGTGACTGTAAGAAGTAATAAGCCCTATTTGACTCTTTAGTTTCATCCCACTTTAAATAATCACAAAAAAAAAATTATAAAAACCGATTAACACAAAACTAATGTTTCAAAATTGTTCAGATTATAATGCTATAAGCAGTTGATACCAGGTAGTTACACTATTATTAGACAAAAACAATTTTTCTTACAGTCTTGCATAAGAAAACTTTCCCACGTTCAGGCGTTTAATATTACCAAAATTACATGTAGTCTCCTAACGGCAAAATACCTTACAGTGCAGTTTTATTACATTCAATAAAGTTAGACATAAATCTGCGGTAGTTTTTATTTGTATATGTTAGGATTGCCTTGACATTTTAAAACATTGGTGAACAAGCCTTAACTTGGCAAACCAGATAGTTAATGTGCAGCATTCATTGGTTTTAGTTTAGTTTAGCCAATCACAAGGTGAAAAGCTAGAAACATCTTTGCCTCAACAAGGTGATGAAATGTTTCTGACCAGACATGAAAGCAGCAGCTAAACCGTGGTCCTCCTGCACTTCTATTTTTATTTGGCTCAGTTGTTGGTTCAGCAGCTGTTAGACCATGATACTACATCCTGTTGGCCGACCTGTTCTGGACGGTTCTTGAACTCGTTAAGCAGGAGCGGTACAAGTTAGATTCTTGTGTGATTGGGAACATAGAAACTCCATGAGAATTCCACCTGAAGTTTTTTTTTATGCAAGTGTTTGAGCTCTTCCCACAAATTCTCTGTGGCTTAAGATGGAGACTTTGTCATGGCTGCTTCTAGGGCTGGGTATTGTTCAAAAAGTTTCGGTGCCAGTACCAATACCGATACCTTCACTTCGATACCGGTTCCTGAACGATACTTTTTTCGATACCAGTTTTATATCAATTCGAAGAAAAAGAAAATTACACAATATTAAAAAGTACAAATCTTGAGTTTTATTTTAAGCTCTGATTTTTCCATTTACATTTTTCCTCTTACATAAAAAAAAAAAAATTCAGTGTCTAATATTCAGTGTTACATTGTAAGGACCTTTTTACTTAGCAGTTTTCCTTTAAAAAAATGAACATGTAACATGCTTTCTCAGGAGACAAACGAGCCCGTTGAATGGGATCCTACTGACAGCGCACTGCTGGTATGTGGGGGTCTGAGCGGCTCAGACAGAAATATTGGAAGGCGGGATGAACTGACTGCACTGATTAAGTTTTCAGGTGTATTTTCTCACTTAAAAACATAATAAAACTACTTTATTCCCACTGATCACAGCAAATATAGCTGCAAGGCAGAGAAAGGATAGAGTAGCTCCGCCCAACGCGCGTCAGATCCACTTTTCGACCGCGCAGCCAGAGCAGCAAAGCTGCTTCAGCCGCGCGTCAGAACTAACTGGTACAAGCAGCAAAAATGAAGCAGCAGACGTGATTTTGCTGCTCCTGCTGCGTCCAGTTTGAAAGCAGCATGATTCACTCCGCTCTGGCTTTGCTCTGCCCACGGGCTGATGAGAGGAGGATGGTTGCGCCGGCTGCAGTCCGCTCTTCTTGCAGTCAAACACCGAGCAACTTTCTGCTCTTAAATTGTTTCCGTGCACGATGTATTGCGTTGCGCACTATTGGCATCAGTCTTAATAAAGTGAAGCCACACTTTTGACCTGGGGGGCATTTTAAAGGGGTTCCACGATGCTCGCAACCAGTTCACAACAGATACACATGAACCCTGGCTGTAGGCGTGACCACCTATGTATTTTTCCTGGATGACGCAATCACGTTAAGTGTTACAGCCAATCACCGAAACTTGGTACCGAAAGACGAGGCATGTTTCGATACTCTGTAGAACTGAAGCATTTCGGTCGGTACCATAAAAGAACCGATGTTCAGTACCCAGCCCTAGCTGCTTCTTTGTTTCTCCTTGGGTCACTTGTGATGAATTTGGTGGTATGAATTAGAGTCTTTGTCCACTTCGAGGACCAATGACTTGAGATGCACTATTTCCACATAATGTTCAATGCACATTTTAAAAATGCTGAACATTTCCATGATGCCCAGCCTGTGTAAAATTCTTTGAACAGACCAACCTCGCACCATTATTAATGTATACCTGAGGATGAACCAGCCTTTTGGATGTCCACGGTTCTCTTCGTGATGACTTTTTGGTTGTTTTTCCATGTTGTCACACATAATGACAGTTTGTCTAAACAGGACATTATATTATATCTAGTGAATTTCCATAGGATCTTCATTTGGTGGAATTTTTAAATAGTTTAAAGATGCAGTAATTTTACTTTGATAGATTTTGATAGATACTCCATCTTCCCAGTATGATAGATAGATACTGGGAAGCTTTTTTATTTAGAAATGATTTCAGAGATTTAACCACCCTAAAAAAAAATATGTAGTTAAATTTAATATCAGAGACTCAGCATGTTTGTATAGTTAATTTAAATGTCAGGTTTTATCTTCTTAATCCGTCTACTAGAATTTCTCCCTGATTCTCCAAGCTAGTGCTCCGAGTGCTGTTAAACCTATTAGAGACACTGACAGAGCGAATGACTGTACATCAACATTTTGCAAACATTGGTTTCCTGTTTGTGTACTTCTAAGATCCCACTCCCAACTGGAGCAGAAACAGCAGCTTCCCCCCAGCAGTGCCGCAACACCAGAATGGTCATCTACAGCATCACCCACCCATGCCGCACGCAGGCCATTACTGTAAGTAAAAGTCAGGAATCGCACAGCTTGAACTCGGCTTTTAAATACCAGTGTTTATTGAACAGCTTTAGCATTTAAAACAGTTTGGGGAGATATTTAGAAAATTTAAAACACCAAAAGTCTTTACACAAGTTTCTCTTCTGAGCCTCAGCTTCCCCTTTTTAAAATAAAAGGAGAAGATAGTGCTTAAATAATGTGAGTTGATCAGCAGGCTGTTAGACTCCTGTAGCTGTAGGGGATATTTTTACTTAGAAAGACTTAGATGTATTGAAGGATTTACTTTTCTTATATTGACTAATTTATTAAATAAATCTCTAAATAAGTCTTTTAAATCTGAACATTGACAAAATGTCATAAGCTATAAACCAAATACTAAAGCAGATCTTAACTGAGGATCTATGTACATTTAGAATTAATGCAAAGTATCCAATGAAATTCTGTTCATAGATTTTTTTTTTCCTTCCTAATTTTTGTTATGCTTTAAATGAAAAGGTGTGTTGATCAAAAACTAAAGCTAACCTTTATTGACTCCAGGGCCTGTCACCAATGAAATTGCATTCCAGCCCCCTATATCAAACCACCCTGGTGAGTATAAAATAGGACGTAACTGATATACACGGAGTGCAAATCCACTGACAGGAGTTGTTCTTCCAGCTCCAGAATATTGGTGCTCCATTGCGTACTTTGAAATGGACGTCCAGGTTGGGGAGACATTCAAGGTGCCGTCTACATGTCCGATTGTCACTGTGGATGGTTATGTGGATCCATCAGGAGGAGACCGCTTCTGTCTGGGTCAGCTGAGTAATGTCCACAGGACGGAGAATATTGAAAGAGCAAGGTGACTGCTAATACTAAAACATACCTTCTATGTTGTTTGTTTAACAGTTGATCTATATTGTATAAATTGGAAAATATCCATGACTTTCTTTTTGACCTCTTTGAACTTTTAGGCTTCACATTGGCAAAGGTGTGCAGCTGGAATGCAAAGGTGAAGGCGATGTGTGGGTGCGCTGTTTGAGCGACCATGCGGTGTTTGTTCAGAGCTATTATCTGGATCGAGAAGCAGGGCGCGCCCCGGGCGACGCTGTTCATAAGATCTATCCCAGTGCTTACATCAAGGTGAGACCGCAGCACACTGTTCTACAGCAGGGTTCTTTTAAAGTCTTGAGTGAAATTTGAGTATTTAACCTGAGATTGTCCAAACCACCAAACTGTGCCTTTCATAC
>NW_015150671.1:729530-780511 GCF_000732505.1 Cyprinodon variegatus
TTTCCAGATTTAAAATAATAAAACTATATACCATATATGGGTATAAACCTACTCAAATTTGCCTAAATTTTGGTAAAATCTTCCAGCAGCAGTGGAGGCAGTCAGACCCTCCCTTCAGTGCTGCAGTAGCTCAACTGACTAAAATAATGAGCTGTTGTTTGAGTTCATCAAAAAACAATCCTTTATAGCTGAAAATGCAAACACAATACTGTTCTGAGGAAATCTACACGAGGCACACATTGATATTTAACAGAAAATAAAAGTTTGCTCTCAAAACAATCCGGTAAAGTTCCTGGATTTGAAACGAACCTCTCTGACGTACGGTAGCACTGTCAGTGTAAATGTTAGCTTAGTTAGCTCGATGATGGTTGGGTGCTAAGGATTCTTTCTTCCTTTCAATTTGCTGTTAAATGATGAAACAACAAAACAACTCCGCATACTCTGCTCCTTTATTTCTTCATTTGTTTGTAAAGTCATTGGATGCTTATGTGGCTAATGATAACACAAATATTGTTATGGTCCAGACTGAAGGTGTAGAGTAAGAAAAAAGCCACCCTGCTGCTTTAGAAGAACAGCATTGAAGACTATGTTCAAAATGATCAGCTGCTGAATGTTTGATGGACTATAGAATTGTTTACCTGGTAAAATAATTAGTATAGAATCGCACAATGCTACTTTTTTTGTAACAGCATTAATTTTGAAATGTTAGTAACGGGACATAAACCCAATAAACTAATATTAGAAGTTGTTTATGGCCTACAGTTTGCCTGAAATGCTGCGCTTTATGTCCTGTTTTATTGTTTGTGTTGTTTCATTTAGAACCACTTTGCTCACAAACAGATGTTGCATCTCTGAACATTGACAGGTGTTCGACTTACGCCAGTGCCACAGGCAGATGCAACAGCAGGCGGCGACGGCTCAGGCGGCAGCTGCAGCTCAGGCGGCAGCCGTGGCTGGGAACATTCCGGGCCCCGGCTCTGTGGGAGGCATCGCCCCTGCCATCAGTGAGTGCTCCCACTGCTGCTCTTGGCCTCCAAGAAGTGTATTACTATGATTGCTTGTCATTATCACAGTCTGTGGGGGATTGAGTCTTAAGTAGTATCAGGGACTTTCTCATGGTGGTGCAAAGCGCTACAACCAAGAAAATTATAGAGTGGCTTGAGAGGAGAAAAAAACCAACTGACAGCACAGGCTAGAGGAAAATACTTTCTACATTGTGTCAGGTGTTTATTATAAGCCGGAATTATTAAATTAACTTTTTAAATGTCTTCCATCCTGTGGGCTCAAAACAACTTCTGAGTGACGGTGTGAAAGGTGCTGCTTTAGAGCTGAATGGTAAGAAGGGGAACCATTAATTCAGTGTCAAGCAGAAGCTCCTGAAGGAGTATGTCCGCTCATTATTGGGAGACTTTAAGCAAACTTTGATTATGCAAAATCCTGAAGTACAACATCCAGTCTATATTGCATTGAATCAAATAAAAGTTGAAAAAAAAAAATTAAATTCTGATCTAAATCTAATGGAGATGCTGTGGTATGACTGCATGCAGTAAAAAGTGAAACGACAAGACCTCTTTTGTATAGTAAAAGATTGATTGAAGGTTTTGACAAACTACCAACATGGGCTCAGTCAAACTGCTTTTTTATGTACTTTTGTATTTGACCTTCAACTGTGTTTGATCCTGAAAAAAACATTTCATTGCAACAAAGCAGAAATAGATTAAATCAAAGTGGGTTAACATTTTTTTTTTCTTCACATTTTGTAATGTGAGCAAAGGTAGCCATGTTGTTGACTTTTCAAGGTTTTTACTTTTAACTTAAATTAGATATTTTAGTTTGTTCAAATGAGTAAAAATGCTTATCGAAGAAGTGAGTTTTTGTGCTGTGATAATTCTGCTTTATAGCTCAAGCACTGCATGCAAAGCAACTAAGATGTCTGCTCTGTCCATAATTTCCTCCACAGGTTTGTCTGCCGCCGCGGGAATCGGAGTCGACGACCTGCGCAGGCTGTGTATTCTGCGCATGAGCTTCGTGAAAGGCTGGGGGCCCGACTACCCACGGCAAAGCATCAAAGAGACCCCCTGTTGGATCGAAATCCATTTACACCGAGCTCTGCAGCTTCTAGATGAAGTTCTGCACACCATGCCCATAGCTGACCCTCAACCTCTTGACTGAAGTAAAATTCAACAAACTGATAAAAAAAAAAAATCTATAGAAAATGTAAAAAAAACAAAAAACAAAAACCAAACAAAAGAAAAATACTTTTATCATCAGACCACTCCATCTATAGGCCTGGAGTGATTAAAGGAGGACTGCAGTCATATGAGTTCTGTACAGCTTGTAGTAGAAGAATGGACCTAAAGACCAGCAATATACTCTAAACTGGAAATATGCTGACTATATTTCAGGACTTGAACACATCACGGTAATTTGAAAACATACGAGAAACATGCACAATAAAGTGCTGCGCTAGTTATTAACTTGTATGAATCAAAAAGAAACAATCAAAGTCTTCATACTGAATAAATCAAATATTTTGAATCAATTAACTGCAATTTGTCTGTTAGTCCTAAGTGTATTTTAATTGGGAGTATACTGCTGGTATGTTGGGTTAAAAAAGTCCTTCCCTCTCAGATTGGGTCCTGTGTGGAAAACTGTATGTTACTCATGCTCTTGTAAAACATCTTTAAAAGAAAAAATCGATTTCAAAGCTAACAGTTTCTTTTATATCTTCTTTTAGGTTTAAAACAGTAAATTTTAGAGCATCTTTCAGCACCATTTTATTGTTTTTAACCACCATGGAAAAGTATTACTACACATGTTGTGAATTGTTTTTCTTTTTTTTAAAACATTTACACACCAACAGAAATATCATCCTTTGTCTTTGGTTAGGTGTCCATTAGCACTTTATTAGTTTTTATTTTTTAAGTTTTGTTTGCTGTATCCATGTATTCTTAGTATAGTTGATATTTTTACTTATTACAGTCTGTGGAAGAGAGGAATTTGCTGTAAACCCAAAATGTCAAATCTTTCATACTGAAGGTGGTTTGGGTGGTAGATTACATTACAGTGGCTGAAATGTAAGAAAATGAGTGATAAATAAATCAACATATGAACAAGTGTTAAATGAACTGCGAGGAAGTGTAAGCCATAACGATAAGTATATATTGGAGGCTATAGGAAATAACCAGACTGAGGTGGTTTCAGTATTAAGTTTTTTTTTTTTCATGTTTTACCCAGCATGATTGATCAGAATATTCAAATCTGTTAACCAACACTTGTGGCAGTATTTTACACTTTTTTTCCTACCTAGCTGCAAAATGTTAAAAGAAAAACAAAACTTCCTGCTCATCTTTAATGTAATAAAAAAAAACTGAATTCACGGAGTTGAAATACTATTGGTGTTTACTTGTTTAAATCTAATGGGCTAACCAGAAGTCCTTTGTTTTGTATGCGAGTTAAGAGCCTGCACAACAAGTGAACAAGAAAACGTTTATTTACTGCAAAGACAAATCACAAGTTTTAAGGAAACCAACACTAAAAGCTAGCCTGAGCTGAGATCTGAAATATTCAGAGAACAAAACTACATGTCATAATAGTTTCTATCATTAATACCACACACTAAATGATAAAGTCCTTGTCAATATAAAAGTCCCCCAATTGTCCTTTGTTTTTGTTTTTCTGTAAAATACACAACACGTGTCAGTTCACTTGCCAATTTTCAGAATATACATGTCCGTAGCAAACTCATGACATCAAAAGAAAGATCACGTGAAGTTTGTATATATTATATCAGGTACTATACATTATCCAAAAGAGTGAGAAAGAAATCACAAAAAGCACTGAAGGTCAATAGAGCCGAGAAAATATTCACTAAATGAACAAAACGCATAATCAGGAAACAAATAAATAGAACTTTTTTTCTTTTCATTTGATATACACATTTTGGTGAATAAAAAGGCTTCTCAAAAATGCCACAGCTTGATGCCTGTCCCAGCATTGAGCAGTGTGCTACAGTTGGCCATGACTCACCAGACTGTCAAATGGCACCTAACGAATCTAAAAAAAATTGGAATCAAAACAGGTTACAGCATTCAGAAAATATCATTCGACAACAAAGGAATCACAATCAGAACTTTTTTTTTTTACTAATGGGAAACTCCCCTGGTGCTTTAACACTTCTAAACATCAAAGTTTGCAGGTACTCATCTGTGTTGCAAAGTTACAGTGCGCAGCGACTGATCTGTAAGCCTTAATGCCAAAAAAAGTTATTTTCTTCTGTTTAAATTGGTGGCCCGTCTAATGAGATGGCTACTTTTTAGAAGGTCATCTGCTGCAGCCAGGGCAAAATAAAAGGCAACCGAGTTTTCTGTGGTTCAGTAATGCCATAATGTCCTTTATGAAGAGAGGAGATTCTGATTTTAAATTTGTCATTTTAGAACTGGACTGTTTTCCACTTTTACTGCACCACTGGCAGTAAAAACACAGCTTCAATTGACCAGGAAGCTTTCAATTCAACTGTACAGGTACATTTCAAACAATTAAAATGAAAATTTAATTCATTGCTTTAATTCAATTTGTCCTTATTACACCTATTGATACATTTCTGTTAACCTTTGACCTGGCTTACAGTCAATTAAATCCCAATTTAGTTTCCCAGAAATGTCAAATAGTAGATAAGACCAATTTAAAGAGGGATTTTGAAAAGGAATGTTACATTACGGACTACTTTCTTAGTCTTAACACCCACCAAAAAATAAGCAACAAAAGATCAGTACTGTAGTGTTTCCAAACTTGATTGAGGAGAGTTAATTGGAAGGAAACTATCAAGTCTGAATTTCTGTAGCTACTTTTGAAACAAATACATTAAAACAGTTATCAGGAAAAAATTAGAAAACGGGCTAATTTAGGAAAATACAGGAAGGAAAATAAGTATTTGAACACCCTGCTATTTTTCAATTTCTCCCACTTAGAAATCATGGAGGGCTCTGACATTGTCATCGTAGGTGCATATCCATTTTGAAATAAATAATCTAAAAAAAAAAGAAAAAAATCCAAAAATCACAATGTATTTTTTTTTAACATACATTAACAACTGTATGATACAGTTGCAAATAAGTATTTGAACACCTATGGTTTAGAATTCTGACCCTCAAAAACCTGCTAGCCTGCCTTCAAAATGTCCACCTCCACTCCATTTATTACCCTAAATTAGATACACCTGTTTGAGGTCGTTAGCTGCATAAAGACACCTGTCCACCCCATACAATCAGTAAGAATCCAACTACTAACGTGGCCAAGACCAAAGACAAGACTGCAAAGGACTACGGGGAAATTGCCAAGCAGCTTGGTGAAAAAAGGTCCATTGTTGGAACTAACATTAGAAAATAGAAGAAGCTAAACATGACTGTCAATCTCCCTCGGACTTGGGCTCCATGTAAGGTCTCACCTCCGTGGGGTCTCAGTGATTCTAAGAAAGGTGAGAAATCAGCCCAGAACTACACGGGAGGAGCTGGTCAATGACCTGAAAAGAGCTGGGAACACCGTTTCCATGGTTACCATTGGTAATACACTAAGACGTCATGGTTTGAAATCATGCATGGAATGGAAGGTTCCCCTGCATAAACCAGCACATGTCAAGACCAGTCTGAAATTGCCAATGACCATTTGGATGATCCAGAGGAGTCATGGGAGAAAGTAATGTGGTCAGATGAGACCAAAAGAGAACAGTTTGGTCCTAATTGTTTGGAGGAAGAAGAACGATAGGTACCCTCCCAAGAACACTATCCCTACTGTGAAGCATGGGGGTGGTAGCATCCCGCTATGGGGTGTTTTTCTGCACATGTGACAGGGCGACTGCACTGTATTAAGGAGAGGATGACCAGGGCCATGTATTGGGAGTGTTTGGGGGAACAACCTCCTTCCCTCAATTAGAGCATTGAAGATGGTTGGAGGCTGGGTCTCCCAACAGCACAATGACCCGAAGCACACAGCAAGGATAACCAAGGAGTGGCTCTATAGGAAGCATATCAAGGTTCTGGCGTGGCCTAGCCAGTCTCCAGACCTGAACCCAATAGAGAATCTTTGGAGGGAGCTCGAAAACCATGTTTCTCAGTGACAGCCCAGAAACATGACTGATCTAGAGATAATCTGTGTGGAGGAGTGGGCCAAAATCCCTCCTGCGGTGTGTGCAAACCTGGTGAAAAACTACAGGAAAAGTTTGACCTCTTGAATTGAAAATAAAGGCTACTATACCAAATATTAACATTGATTTTCTCAGGAGTTCAAATACTTATTTGCAGCTGTATCATACAAATAAATAGTAAAAAAAAAAAATCATACATTGCGTTGTTTTTTTTTTTGTTAAGATTATGTCTCTCACGACAATTTCAGACCCCTCCATGATTTATAAGCTAACATGCAAAATAGCAGGGTGCTAAAATACTTATTTTCCTCACTTTAAGTACATTTTTCAATATTACACAGAAATCAAAGCCCAAGAGGCAGGAGATGGATTGGAGAGATAAAGAGTCCATGTTATTGTTAGAGGTCCATTGAGGAGACTTTATACTTGAGGAGCCTTTTCCTCTGCTGGTGTTGATCTACTATATTTTCTGAAGTCTAAAGTCAGACTGTCTACCAGAGGATTTAGGACTTATGCCTCCATCTACTGACAAAGTTTTGTGGAGATTTAGAATTCAAAGTCCAAACATCTGCTTCAATAAGCAATAAACTTTAGTATCGCTGTGCTTGATTGGTCGGTAAACCTCACAGAGTATCTAGGACTTCTGGGAAGCATTTATCTTTAGCTGTAAGTAATAAACATGGAAATAAATACTGGAAATATCTCAATCAGCATTTAATGAATCTCTTTCACTTTTTGTATTAAATTAATGAAACAACTAAATGACCTTTAATTTATTGAGATGTACCTGTTATTACTGTCTGAAAATGTAATATGGGAAAGTGGTCAGATTGTTGATAATCACAAATCCAGAAGTTTTTAAAGCACTTCAAATTTAGGGAAGATAGCGGGCTGGGACAAACACCTTTCAGGCACTAAATATAAGAAATGATCCACATTGTCTGGCAAAAACACATAAGGAAGCTAAGATTAATTAAACAATTTGGGAAAGAAAACTTGAACCATGTCATACAGACAAATAGAGGGCCTTTTTAAAGATTTTCTGGAATCTTTGAGTGAGTGAAGATGTGGAGAGTAGAGATTAGTCCAGTATCCTTTCATGTGTTATGACACTACTCCACTACACTTTGAGGTTATTGCCTGAACCTGATTTTTTTTTTTTTAGCATAAAATGGGCACAAAGAACGGTTAAGAAAAAACAAACAAAAAAGGCCTTAAACTTGCAGCTACTCACAGCATAGTTCGTTTTTTTTTCTTCTTCTTTTTTTTAACTTATAATCCGTAATGAATAAAACTGGAAAGCCAGATCTGAGCTCAGTCAGTTCCAGGATCTGGTCAAATATTTCAAGTCGGCACGATCAGAGTGAGAATTCCAGCATCTTCATTTTCAAATTCCTCCAACAAACAGAACATGGCAGAGTCCGCTGACCCGGTAACATAATGACACAAAGTATTTGCACTTTCCCAACCTAGTCAATGTTGAGGCCCATCTAAGTTGCACAAAAACAAAGAAGTTAAACCACCTGTGCACCGTTAATAACACAAAGATTTGTAATTACAGCAAATACAGCGCTACCCCTCCTTCTCCCTTTTTCTTTTAAAACAATTATTTAACTTACAGATAATACAAAGAATAAACAGAACCAACCAACCTCCTTTCTGTACAGTAGGTTTACGCTTTGCAGTGGGATAACTTCTGATTATCCTCAGATGCCAGTAGAATGCATGTATAAGCACTTTAAACAGAAATGCAATAAATATTAATAAATAAACATTTTTGTGGAGAAATGTTACAGACAAGCATAAAAAAAGAACTGCAAAAATTTCAAATAAACTCCTACATAGAGGATTAATCTCAATCATCCCCCCCGACTCAGAAGGCTATAACAGTTCAAGTATAGTTGTTGTCTAAGGATTCAAAGGGAACAGTGCCTGACAAAAGTATCCATGCCTCTTGAACTTTTTGCATGTTTTGTTACAAACACAAACGTCTTCATTTGAGATTTTATGAAATACAGCAAAAAAAAGAGTAGTGAAGGAGGTCTAAATCTGATATCCATCAATAATAACCTGCTGTGGTTTCTGTTCGGTTCCAAGCAACTGCTGGAGACGTTCATGAACGTGACACGACCTCAATCCCACACAGCTACCAGGTGAAGGCTGCAAGCTTTAGCCAAACGGCTTCCCATTGCCAGGAATGCATTGTGGGATGTGGTAAAGTAAACAAAGGTTGTGCATCTTTTCATTAAGCCCTTTGCATTTCTTGACCAATCTTCTCAACGTCATTTACTATACATTGAACTTAGTGCTCCGACTAATATAATTAAATCTCTGTGCTTTCTACTTGCTCTGAACGCAGCATCTGCTCCCTGGATTTCTATTTGATTCTCCTGCCTTGAACATCTGTCCGATAAACGTTAACATTCCCAAGTGGTTTTCTATGACAATTTTAGGGTTTGCTTAGAGTGCTCTGTTTGACAGAACCCAAACCACCAAATAAAACATCAACTGATTTGAACAAAAAAAATATACGGTAGGTGTAAAAACATTGTGAAATTGGAAAGAGTAAAGGATAAATAACTGCAAACCTATGAAGACATGATCCATGACTAACAGGCTGGCTCAGGAGGAGGAATGATATGTGAAGCAAGTAGAAAGGGAAGCTTTCTACTTGTGCCCATGGACACAGCAGGAAAAATGAGGACATAGTTCATCTTTCTAGTCTATTTAATTGTTGCTGCATCATTGTGTTCAGATACCTTTCCTTTAGCTGAATGATTGGGGCTAAATGCAGGGCAGTCCTGGAACGCCTAGCGACCAGACAGAGGTTTCACTCCCAACAGGACAACCCTAAACATAAAACAAAGCTAAAAATGTTCCAGAATTTAAATCCAAGATGATTAGATCTAGATGTGCAGAGCTGTTAGCTTGAATCTGAATAGACATGTAAAATGAGCAAAAGGAGCTTTTCCAAATAACTGGGCCAAGGAGGGCTGAATAAAAACGTATATGATACCTTTTTCTCTTGATGTTAAAAATCCACAATTAGGCACCAATTTAATAAGGAAAGTGGAATTTGCAGTAGTAAGTTTGCAAAATGTGATAGGAGGAATGAATACTTTTGCAAGGCGCTGTATTCCCCAAGCTGTTCAGATTTCACAGTCAATGACGTAATTACAGATGAGCTACCAAAAAAAACATTCACGTCATAACAATCAGGTCAAACACATTTAAAAAAAAGCAACAAATATATGTAGTGTATCATCACTTTATATACTATACATATATATATATATCTATATATCTTTATATCTCTGAAATATTAGAAAATATCTACTTTTGGTCCACTGTACAAAGATGGTCTCTAAACAGGGAACAAATTAAGCATTTTATGGGCTAAGAACCGAAATCAAAGTACATCAGAGGTGAGAGAAAAGCAATGCAGATTTTCTCTTCGGGTTGAGATTTGTGCAGTACAGTGGTGTGTGTGCATTAAGGTTTGGTGACTGTGCTGCACGCATCAAAAGGGTTGTGGCACCACCGGTTTGAGGTAGGGTGACTGATGGATGTGTTCCCAACACACACACACACACACACACACACACACACAAACACACAGATGAAGGGCGTATGAGCACATAAAAAGCAGAGCGCAGACCCAGGAAAACACAGTCAAAGAGACACACCCACGCAGACACACACTCACTTCATTCGATGACAAAGGCTAAATGCAAGAAGGCAGAGTGAAGGCAGGACGGGGCTAAAACTGTGACTCATAGGTTCAGAAGTTAACAGAAAAAAAAACCCAAAAACAAATGAAGAACTGATGAGCCAGCCCAAATCCAGCCACGAGTCACCAGAAAGCCAAATCTGTGGCTGGGCAACCTCAGTCAGGATTACGCGGACAAGCTGCATTTAAGGATAAGGCACTATGATAAAGCCGAGGTACATTAAATCCCTGACATTCTATTAAGATTTATTTTTTCTTCAATTCTTCGTCACAACATGGCACTGCAGGACAGGGGAACAGCGTCGGGAGGCTCACGCTTAGCTTCCTCTGGTGGTTTATATTTTTGGTCCACTGCACACTTAAGAAATTTCATTAAGTGAGAAACTGCGAAAGCAGGGGAACAACGTCGCTGCCAAGTTTCTTTCAGGATTACATCACCTAAACCACATTACGAAGCATCTAAAAAGGCAAGCATTACATAAAAAAAAAAAAAAAAAAAGATTTTTTTTTTCCTTTTTCTCTTCAATTTCATCCAAAAATCTCATCTGGATACACAAAAGCAGCAGTACAGGTTATATTTTTCCATATCGATAAGAGATGCAAGTGTTTTTGTGCAAGCTTTAAGTACCGCATGACTGTCAAACCGGAGTTTCCCACCTAAACTGACCCTTTGTTTTCTAGCTACATACAATAATCAGAAACATCTCGTTCAATCAGAAGTCTATCAGCATGTTGGTAGAGATCAAAAAAAGACAAAGAAATACCATAAAAACAAACCACAATGATAGCACCATGAGTGGAGTAATATCAATCGAAAAGAAGAGCAAAACTATGTACAACAGATGGAGTTTTTGAATGAGTCAATGCTTTTTGCTCCACTGGGACTAGTGACATGGATTTGAGCTTTGAGACATCAGCAGTTTCAGGGTAAAAAAAATAAAATAAAAACCGTCTGTGTACACAGGCAGAAGCATTTAGTCATGTCTGAAGAGGAAATGTTAAATGGCGCGCTCAAGTCCCTTCTTCCTCCGGTCCCTTCCTCTGACTGAACAAGGTGACTACACATCCAGAATCCAAACAGACAAGGACAGAGCACAACTTGGCTGGAGCGTCACTCCTCCACCCACTAAGCTGGATAGAGCGCAAACAGAGACAAAGCATGTAGAAAAGATGCAGACATCTAGACGCAAAGAGAGAGATGTGAAGAGGGAGACGGTAAAACTAGGCAGACAAGGTGAGCTGTGCCCTTGGACCCTCAAACGGAGGCATATGTGTTGCCTGTGGTGCTGCAATGGCGGATGGTGGGAGTCCCAGCAGAGGACGTTAGGATGTGTTCGGTGTGGTCCTGCAGGGCCTGTGGCAGCGAATGGAGGACGCTCGGCTGGACGACACCCACCACCGGGTGGGGCCCGCCCTCCAGTCCGCCCACCTGGATCACTTGGATTACCTCATGCTCCGGCTTCTCACGCTTGGCGAGGGGTTCTCCAGACTCTTCCGTGTCCTCTTCCAAGTCACTGTCCATCCCGCTAGTTTCATCTAGACAGGAAAGAAAAACTCTCTCAGCTTCAAATTCAGCATTGCTTTTTTGAATCTAATACTTTGTATATAAAATGTCAAAACATAACATGACAGGTTTAAATCAGTGCATCCCTGTTTTTTTTTTTCTTTGTTTACTTATTTATTTTATAACAGTAAAAGTTCAATTCGATTGGCTAGATGGAGTCCAAGAGCAGCAATTTTAAAGCCTTGAAGCAGGTTCTGAATTGGATTTAGATCTTGAGCCCCAAACTGTGATGGTGTAAAAGAGAAATCTAAAAAGCGGATGTATAAAACCATGTGTAGACTTTTACCGCACCCCTTTACTTTATTCATCAATGCCCAGTGTCCGCCTACAAATTAATATGTAAAGTAGTATAAATAGCTGGAAGACACCCAGTGGGTGTTCAGATATCCATGGCAACGGTGCTGCTAGGCTTTCACAGATAGACTTTGTCAACACATCTCAGGGTGATTTATTACAGCGAACAAAAAAAAAAAGGTTAAGAATAATATTTTATAGAATATTATTTAAGATTTTGGCTCTACAAATTTGTCTGAAGTTCAAAAGGCATCTCCTAGCTGCTCATCTGAGCTGCTATTGCAAACAAATTATTAAGATGTAAATATGACCCCTTCTGTTTCTATCTATAGAACCACATTTCATTTTAACCGGCAGGTTTTAGTGCTTTTTAGCTTATTTTATTATGGATTTTAAAAATTTGCAAGGCTGGCTCAAATTCTCATGGCAGGTCAAAAGTTGGGTAGATTGCTGCAAACTTTAAAGCAAAGTTCATTTTCATAAATCCCAGGTTTTGTGTTAAAAATTGGGCTAAATGTTTTTTTTTTTTATGCACAGAAAAGCTTAATATGAGGCCACTGAACTTTGATTGGACGATTCTAACGCAGGAATATGCTTTAAATTAGTTAATTTTGTTGATGCTCTTACTGGGTTTTGAGTAGTCTTGTTGGAAGATATATTTCCATCCCAATATTGAGTTGATTTTTTTTATTTTTTTTTTTCAGACTGGAAGAGTGTTACATTGGTACCGTAAATGGAAATATGTAGGTATCCAATTGTTTGTGCTTCAGAGAAACTTTTAAAACCTTATTTTATCAAAAGTAGCAGTATGTTTGTCTATATATTTTTATGTCTGGAAATCACAGTTTGCTTTTCCGGTTATAATACAGTATTTGTCCTTATCAATATTTCCAGATAATCTTTGCTAAATTTTCACATTAGGAGATTGCACAGAGATGTGAAGGATATTGTTTTGGCTTACCTTTATCAATGCTAGCAAGGGATAAGCTGTGGAGGTTGTCAAACTGAAATATGAGAGTAATACACAGAGGAGATATTAGGGGTTCTTAAAGTTGTATCCAAAATATAAACTAACAAAAACAGAAATAGTTAATCAAAAATTCAACAGAACACATGGGAGTTAAATGGACAGAATCCATCTACTAAACTTTACCTCGCCCATGACTCCAATGGGTGTTTCTCCGGTAGCTTGAGCCACCCGGTGTTCCACAAGGTAAAACATGTACTCATCATACAGCAGGCGAATTAGGTGGAAGGAGCCGAAACTGGCAGCACTACGCAAAGTCAGGTCTCTGATCACCATAGAACTAGATATAAAACAAACCAAATATGAAGGAAAAGTGAGACATGACCAGTGTGCTCATCAATGAGGCTCAGAATGCTTGAACCTTTTCCAGACCTGTAGAAAGACCACTTCAGCAGGAACTGTCGGGCTGCCCTGGGGAAGCTAGGCCGGTGCTCGTAGGGCTTGAGCACCTGGGTAACCACGTTGTCCAGCCATGCTGCCCATTGCTCCAGAGAGCTCTGCTGCTGCAGGGTGGCCTTGAAGTCCTGCTCCAAGTGCTGGACCACTCCCTCGTCACACTGGCATACCCAGGACGCCTGCTCCTGTACAGCACCGGGACGAACAGATCAAGGGGTTAATGCATGGGTGGATAGAAGAGACAAACACCAGCCCTCTGAACTGCTCGGACCTGTACGTTTGCAAAGTCAACGCGGTTGAGATCACTCAGCATCTGGTTGATTTGGGATGTGTTCTGCAACACAGCACGTGCCGCCTGAGCCAGGTGGTTCAACGATGTATATCTGCGCAACGTCTGCGCAAAGGCACTAACAGCGGCAATCTGTGACATGAATGCACACAAGAGCTCAGGTTATAACTACAGACGGCCATGCAATGGATCTAAAGTCCAGGATGTATATATATTTACAAAGAGCACCTTGGTCTGGATCATTCTCTGTGGAATGGCATTCATGGCGTTACTAAGCCAGCCTTCCAGGCTTTTGGCAAAGTTGCGAATGGCTTGAGTCAAGGCACCTGGGAACAAGAGATGAGTCACAATAGTTACTACCTGTCCAGCTTATCAGATAAAGTAGAGTGGTGTCTGTCACTGCTGCTCACTGGGAATGGGTCTCAGGACATCAGGAATTAGGATCTCTACGAGGGCCTGGTACATTAAATGGTCACAGGTGCTCATCCACTTAAGAACAGCCTCGTTCCTGCACAGCGCCAACAGCTGCGCTCGAGGGAGCCGCGCTTCAATCTCACTTATGCTGCTGCAGAGAGAGTAAACCATATTCACAATCATTATTTCCAAATAATATTCTTAACCTTAGATATTTCCTAATGAAGACAATCTCATGAAGAATTGTTGCTCACCTGTTTTCTGTTATAGTGGCGCCCTCTACTGTGTCGGGAGGTGAATAACGCCAGAACGTCTGCCACAGCTTTTCAATTAGACTGAACTGGAGGTTGACTACAACATCCAAGATGGCCTGAAAGACAGCAAGAGAAATAAGGAAATACAATCATAACAAGAAAACATCCAGGCAGCAAAAGCGGTATTTCTAAAATGCTATAACAAAATCTAAAAGATAATATCAATTAAATCAAATTAGTAAAAACCTTTGAAATAATTTAATGACTGTGTTTATGGCTTCATTCGGTTAGGTCCACTTTGTATAAATATAACTACCAAACTGCAGCATTCTG
This sequence comes from Cyprinodon variegatus, assembly GCF_000732505.1. NCBI lineage: Eukaryota > Metazoa > Chordata > Actinopteri > Cyprinodontiformes > Cyprinodontidae > Cyprinodon > Cyprinodon variegatus. The sequence goes on from NW_015150671.1 coordinate 743,974, forward strand.
GTACAAAACAAACTAGGAACTTGGACAGATCACATCTATAACAAAGACCATGGCTATCTCTAAATGGGGTCTCATTCTTTGTTGATCTTGCACAAAAACCCCCAAAACAAAAAACCTCCTTTGTCTAACCTCACAGTGCTCTCTGTAAAGGGACTGGAGAGCTTTCACATCCTCTGGACTGATGTTCTCCATATTGCTCTGTCCCAGGTCCAGTTCTACAAAGTCAGGGAGTGCCCGTGATGCATCTGTAAACATAGAATAAGCACTGTCCCAGGTCCAGTTCTACAAAGTCAGGGAGTGCCCGTGATGCATCTGTAAACATAGAATAAGCACTAAATCATCCTAATATAAGTCACATCATAAAGGTATCATACAAATATTTCAATTTAACCTCAGTTTCATAAAAACAGAACAAATTCAGTTGTTATGATTTACTAAATGAAAACAACCAAAAACCTTAAAACGGAGATCATCAGTGAAGGGAAACTTAAAGACTACACTCCTGCTTCTACAGGGTTAGCATTGGAATGATGAAATTAAAAAGCACTACAATTATAAAAGAAAACAATGAATTGGATTAATCGATTATTGAAATAATCATCAACTCATTTACGAATCGAATAATCATTAACTGGAGTATAGAGACTGTAAAATATGCTTTTAGCTGACAGAGCAACCCACTTAGAGCAGTAATTATATCATAATTGTAAAAAAAAAATTATAAACATTTTGCATTTAAGATAAAAATATTTCATATATATAGAACTCCTCAAGTGGAAAAGTTTAAATTTCACCTGGTTTAATAAAAAAAAAAAAAAAAAATCTTCCTCAAAGAACCCTTTACTATCCGATTATTAATTGAAAAAAAAAAGATAGACAGATTAATTAATTTAAAAATAATCGTTAGTTGCAGCCCTAAACAGAACACCAAAGTATTGTGGAGTTAAAGGCGAGGCCATCTGTTTAACAGCTAAACATTGCTCAAGAGGTCGTTAACAGGGTACTGGTCTTAAAGTAAAAAAATAAATAAAAAATAACTGAATGGATGGAATGGTTTAGATAGAGTTGCTTCAGTGTAGTCAAAGAACAAACATTTACTTGATTCAAAAGTACCTGTAAAACTCAATGAACTGAAGCAAACAGTTCACCTGTCTATAGCCTTACAGTTTTTTCAAATTGTGGAGAGGAATATGTCTTTTTTTTAAACTGTTGAAGTTTTTTTTTTTTTTTTTAGACAATCTGGTAAAGAGAAAATTACCTTTTGTCCTGATATTACAGCTTTATTTTAACATTACTCCAAGTCATATTAACCAGATTTGTTTTCATTTTTATTCTTTTAGTTTTGTTAACCTGTACCTACTATTTCTAATGTTGTAAATTAGGTTTATGTTTGTATAAACAGACAGCTTAAGATGATTTCTCCCCTGGAATTAGTAAAATATTTTTTCTAATGCAGTTTAATATAAAGAATTTAAGGCTTGAAAACATCTCTTTTAAATGACTGCTTATGACAATAATATTAAAATGAGTCTAATTGAAAAGCTGCTGACCTAGGAACTGCTGATGGTGCTGGCTCTGTGCAATGACCGTCTGCTCTGCTGCACCAGGGTGGTGCTGCCCCCCACTTGTGTAACCGTCTGCGGAGCCACCGTCAAACTTCTGCACCGGCTTGAACCTAGAGACAACATGGTAAACCTTTTTATCTATAACCACTTGGATTTTTATCACAGCAGGTGCTCTAACACGAGGGCCTCCTACCTCTGCTTCTGCTGAACAGGCTGCTGCCTGAGAGCCATGTACTGCATGTCTTCTTGAAGTCTGTTGAGCGGGGAATCTGGTTTCACACGTATGCCGTAGTAGTGGTATTTTGAGTTCCCTCTGCCAAAAAAACAAAACCAAAAGGTAAATCACTGAAAAAGATTATATGGATACAAAAAAGCCCCAAAAACTGAATAGGTAATATTCCTGGGGAATAAATCCCACCAAGACAAAGATAGCCAACCTTGTCCCGAGGCGCCTCGTACGGAGTCCCATGAAGATGGAGCGAATGAGTTTGCCAAAAGATGCTGCATTTACAGGGTCCAGTTTCTGCTCCTGGCAGTGCCGCAGGTAATGATTGTAGAGGGTGGATCGTGGTAGACTTACTCCCTCTGCTGTTTCGTAATTGTCCAGCAGCCACTGGAGCTAAAAGAAGGACAAAGTGCTTTTAACTCACCGTTGCACGCTAATACACAAAGTTCCTCAGGCTTCATTCTGTGAATCTGATGCCGCAACAATGGCAGTTTTGCCAAAGCATCTAAAGCAGCGTAAAACCGAAAGCACCACATTGAACTTAGATCTACAAAGATGAGAAAAAAGGCAGAACAGCGAAAGGAGGGAGACTTGCAAAAGTTAAGATTAGGGCGACTGCGTTTAGAAAAGCAACTTACATGGCTGTTGAGCAGCGAGCTTCTCTGACTGGATAAACCCTCAGATTTTTGGAGCGTCTCAATCGCCATTTCAATCTGATAAACCACGAAGCACAGGACAACAAAATGTAAGAGGGGGGAGGCGGGGGGAAATCAAAACTAAAGCAAGAAAACTAAGGAGCTCGTTCAAACACATTACTGGCATTAAGCAAAAATACAAAGAGGCTAGGTAAAGATCCCAAAGCAAGCACCACTAATCCCAAGCACAGCAGGAATCCTCGACAATAAAGGAACATTTTTGATTAGGAATGAAGCTGGCGAATAAAAACAATAAACAGGACAGGAAGAGTTTTTAATCAAAAGAAAGATATATTTCTTTTAAATTTAAGGATTTATGGATCAAGATAAAAATCTAATTTAAAGGGTACAAACAGAAAACAACCAAAACAATCAATACTTGCTGTCTAATACAAAATCTGCAATAAAAACACTCTCTGTAGAGGAGGCCTTTAAGTTTGCTGGGGGGGGGTTGGGTTTAACCCCAGCTTTAGGGGGCTGGTGTCCTGCAACCTTTACAAGTTTATCTGCTTTTAAACACACTTGAATCGGATGATTCCAGCTCAGCAAGAGCCTGTTAATCAGCCATCATTCAAAATAAAACTAAGAGAAAGAAGTATGGTAAAGTGGGCACCAATCTAAATACAGGATGTCGGCCCTCGAGGAGGGGAGTTAGACTTAGACTTCCTTTATTGTCATTGCACAAAAAAACTCAAGATGAATCTTGACAACGAAATGTCGATTACTTGGCTAACAGTGTAACAGAGCTAAAACCTTATTCCTGCACAATAAATATGTTTTCTGTAACTAAGAGCTAGCTATATACAGGGTAAAGAAGTATATATATACATATATATTTCACTGAGTTACTGAAGAAGTAACATTAATAAATATTGCACTGAGTTATTGCTAAACGAAACATTAATTTGTAGACAAAACTAAACTAAGGTGTGTTTATTGTCCATGTCCATGAGGGTTGGTACCCTGCAGCATAAAGGGGAGTGCAATCACAATGGCAAGAAGCAAATAGATCAGCAGCGATCTTAAGAAGACAACAGTTTTTGTGTCTTATTATGATGGTAGGTTTAGAATGTCTAAATAAGAGGAATCCACTTTTCCACATAAAGAAAGGATAAAAAAAAAACAACTTAACACTAAATCCTAGGTCAGAATCAGCAATGTTTACTTGCGTTTTCCAACAGCTACAAAAAAAAAGGTAAATATTGCTGAATATTAAACATTAAAGCAATATTACAGCAGTAGTATCCATAATATAAAACAGCCTTTAAAAAAAAAGGAATCGTGACTTCACATTAATCGAATTTTAAAAAGTTGCATTTGAATAAACCACTTCTGTCGTTTAAAAGGATGAGACCCAAGCAGATGCTTGGTCTCATCAGGACAGAAATTTAGTGACATTAGAAATTAGTTATACATCCAATTTGTCTGCACCATCAACACCAAGTCAAATTCCTTGTAAGTGCGAACCTAATTGGCAATAAACTTGATTCTGAAGGCGTAATAAATTGGGTGATTTTGATGTTTTGCTGCCTCAACATTTAACAGTTGAACTTCTATGTATATCAAAGTATTCTAGAGTAACTCATGAGTTAACCTCTAATTATTTGTGCCAAACTTCGTCATGAAAGCAACGCAGTTTAAGAATGATAATCATGCAGAAAAGTTGCCATCGCTAAACGGGGTTCAATAAAAGATATCCAGTTGATTAAAGCACTCCTTTGCACTATTTTCACTCAAAAGGCATTTTTGCCTTTTGTGCTACATGAATATCAAAATTGGAACCTGTGTTTATAGAATGTTGACATTTTACCTACTGTTAAAGACCAGATAACCCTAACCCTAATGTATAATATCTGGGAAATCTGTGTAGTTTAATTGTAAGCTAAATTATGCTTATCCAAGTCCATTCAAGAGTTGTGTAAATGGCTCAAAGTTGCTGCAAGTTAAGCTGGAGGCAGACTACATTAATTTTTGTTTTTACCCATGATTCCCTGTGAGGGGAATGCATGTTAGGCTAAGTCCGCAGGCAAAGAAATGGGGCTGAGCGGATGTGAAAAATGGAGTCTGGAAGTGTGTAAGGAAAACCGAGCAGATGAGAGCAGACCTCAGGCCAACACGTTTGGTTCTCAGTCAAATCTGCATGCAGGTGGGTGTTGAAGACAGATTACAGGCCTATCTCAAAACCCATGCTGCTAAAAGCCAAAGAAAAAGAGGTGCCAGGATATGACACTCCATAATTTTACCTTAAAAATATAAGCAAACAACTACCAAAAATCAACCAATACCAAAAGCTAAAAAATGATCAAAATACGGATCGAGCAATTTAGGATCATTTCCAACAATGGTAAAACATGCTCTAACACGAAGTAAAAATCAGTACTTCATATATGATTTGATTTGTTGACATATATCCAAAAAAAACTATTTTATATATATATATATATAAATCAAATTAATTAAAATAAATTCTCAATTTCTGTTCATGCAAACATTAGTCTGTAGTTTGTTCAACAGAGAAATTCTAGCATGCTTCAATTAAATTAAAGCGCATGTTCAATGTCATTCCACAGCCTTCAGACACAAGAAAATAAATGTCAAAAACTCAACATGAGAATCAAAAAGAAAACCTACAAACAATAGAAATCACATTTAAACTTGAGAAAAATCACTACTGTGATAAACCTAAAGCACTTCAAATGGCATTGTTTTCATTTCAAGGGAAAACAACACAGTGCCCGAGTCCTGAGATGTCATCTTTTACTGCCACCTACAGGTATGTTTGTTTACCCTTTAAACTGTCTCACCAGGCAAGGTTGATGCGTTATCTGAAAGGACTCTGATAACAGTGTAGTGTGTCCCCAGTTTTAAATGTTTGTTTTTGTCGTGAAAAATAATGAGATTCTGCAGTACACTACACAAGTGGTGCTAAAACTTCAGTCATAAGCATTCAAATTATGCCCAAATTAAAATCAGAGCAGTGTGGCTGTGTTGTGTACTTCACTACACCTAACAGGCAATAATAAGGAGTGTTTGCATCTGAAGAGTTTTAATTTTCTAATCATTCTGCCACTTTTTGTCACGTCTTAAAGCCTCATTTCCTTTTCAAAGAAGCTCTTAGGAACATTTTTATAGCAGATCATTATATGACGTGTAATTCACTAAAAATGTTAACACCCTGGGATAAAGTACACTTTAAACAAATATAAAGGAGCTAAATGACTCAAATGTTTAGTTTCAGTATGAACTGCGATTTCCAAGATTGTTGAACGACTATGGATTCAATTAGAAAAACAGTCTGCTACAGAATACTAGACAATCTACACTGACATGGGGCAAAAAAAGCTTTATCAAAAGCAATTTTTCCCTATAAAGTAAGATATGAATGTTGATCTACAGACATACATACAGTAATACAACCTCAGAAAAGCATACAAAACGTAACAAAAGTGCACAAATGTTAAAGCCAAGGGCCATTTATCCACTATGATACTTACAGTGGCTGGAGAGGCTCGTGCGGTCGGGGTGGCAGGATGGGGTCCAGCATTATCCATCAGGTACGCCCCAGAACTGCTGCTGATTACCTGACCCCCTGCCATACCCATGCTCATCCCTCCAGTGCTCCCTCCTCCATTGTTGGTTATTCCATGAGACGTCACCACAGCAGATACTTGCGATGAGCTGCCCTGTGTGTCGAAGTAGCTTCCTCCGCTGTTCTGACTGTAGAGCTGCGGCTCAGAGTATGTGTAGGTCCTTCTGTTCAGAGGAGAGGTCAGAAGTCAGATAAAGAAATCATTATGAGGACTACTCAGAGCACAAACACACTGGTAAGTAATGATGGGCTTTTCAAACATGATGTTTACACAATTCATAAGTTTATACTCTGGGTATTGACCATTCCTTTAATGCTCGTACTTCTATACATAAAGGTACTGGCTAAGGAGGTCGTGTGTGTCTGTTGTACTTGCAGCTCAGTGAGAACATGATTTGATGTTTTACTGGTAAAGGGAAAACTTTGATTTAAAGTTAGGACCTTTTCTGTTCCTGGGTTTTTGGGGGCTGTGGGTTAGGCTTAGCACAAAGGTGTGAATTGGCTAATAGAAAGGTCTGAAAATGAATGGAAATCAATAAATGTCAAGGCAAGGTCCTCAGTAGATATTTAAAACAGATGTGTGTACGTGTGTCACTGTGTATCTATAGGGACAGTATAAGGTCAATTTCCCAAGTCAATGAAAAAGTAAACCATCCCAACAATATGATGCCATCACTATCATGCCTATTGATAAGAAATGAGTACTTAAAGATGTAATCCAAAATCTGGCCAGGCCACAAATCCTCTACATGTTTGCCATTTTTTTTGGAAAGGACAGATTTTTGTAGAGGACAACTAATACATGTTCTGGTTATTGGCAAAGGCATTTTGTTCCTCTGGATTTCATTAGAGTTTCAGGATTAAAAAGGTCATGCCAGACTTCTGAAATTTTTATAAGATAAAAAAAAGAAAGAAAAGAATATGATTCCAGGATACAAAGACGAACACCTTTGAGTCAGTCTCTCACACAAAATAATTTTAACATGTTGCTGTAACTTCATGCAATTAAATTCTACAAGGGATGAAAAAGCTTTTAAAAGGCATTACATGTAACAATTATTACAAACAGATTTCTCTATCAAAGGAGTCATCACCTGAAAATCAGACCTTTTCATGTTAAAGAGTGTGTTGGGGTTTGTTAAAAGGTACTGCTGCTGGTAAATCTGGAGTGTGAGGGTGGCTCAGTTATTACATGTGAGCTCGTTGTTTAAAGTAGAACAGCCCGGTAAAGCCTTCTGTCCATAAAGTACGATTCTGGTCCTCCTGGTGGATTAAGCACGACGTACACTGTGTGATTTTCGGGCCGATTTTCCAGTCGTGTGACAATCTTTGGATTGGGCCGATTTTCAGTCTGATCGTGAGTCGTGTAGTGTACAGGGGGTAACGAGGGGCGATCAGCCTCTCACAACCACCTTCCAATCAGGAATCGTGAGGTCGGGAGGAAATCAAACATGTTTGACCATCGTAGGCAAATCACTCAGTGCGCAAACAAGAATTCTTCTGTAAATACATCAGCACGACAGGGATGCAATGAGTGAAATGCACTTTTGTCTGTAAAATTGACAGACCGTAGTAGCCATGTTTGCTCAGCAATGTCTTTTTTTAAAATACGTCGTCACCTTTTCTTTTTAGAGCTTTCAGCACAAAATTGCTTAACATTCCCCTTCTATTTGTTTGGCCTCCAGATAGACGAGTCAAAGCAGCTCCATCTCACTGCAAAGCTCAGTCCGAGGTGTTTTTTTGTCATACAGTGTGAGCAGGTAGATCACATGAGGGCGTTGGGCCGAACATAAATCCTGAGCTGTGAACTCACACTGTACAACTAGCCCCAGGGTTTAGTCGTACAGTATGAGCAGTAGCTGCGTGCAACGACTGAAAATAAATAAAAAAATAAATAAAAAAATAAATAAATAAAAAATCGCACAGTATATGCCCGGCTTTAACGTCATTCCTGGATGGGTGTTAGTATTAGCCTAACTTTCTATCAGCACTCCCGTCTCTATTCCATCAAAAGGGACGATTTAAAAAAAATCAGGGAATCACCTGCAGGCAGTCGGTAAGTGTTACTGCTTGTGGAATGTTTTATGTATTGTGTAAGAGAGCAAGAAACAATCATGGCAAACTGCTAATGTTGCTAACGCTACATCCACATGAATCTGCATACAGACAATTCAGATTCTTATGTTTACCTCAGGAACGCAAAAACAATAATAAAAAAGGGTCCAATGAACTTTATAAATTTGTTCTCCTAAAAATGTTTAAATATGAATTTCAGGTCAAATTCAGAAAGACTATATCAGAAAAATACCTGGTTATGACTCCTTTAAAAGAAATTCTGCTTCATATAATGTCTCCATCACTGTGGCTGTCCAAGAAGCTAGAGCAGACACAAAACCTCTTACAGGTGATGTAATATCAGGAGTGCATGCCTTAAAGGAGCTATACAGTATATTATGTTGACATTAGTCTAGAGCTTGTCTATCACCCACCAGCTCCCCTAACACAAGTCCATTTCTTTCTGTATTTGTGCACACTTTAATGTGTGTGCTTTTATCTCAGGAGAACAAACACAGATTGGACCTGTTTGCAGAGTATGTGTGTAACTTTGTTTCTCAGACGAAGGGGACTTTTTTTTTCTTTTTAAATAAAACCGTCACTTCAAGAAGAAAAAAAGAACTGGTCAATTTCTGGTCATGTTCAGGGCACTGAGTACAATAAGACATATGACTAAATCTTTCACAAAGGGTTAGATTGAACAAAAGACAACTGTGCTTGTCTACAACATTGTGTGCTTGTTACATAAATGATCGTTTGAAGGGACTTAAAAGAGGGAAAGTCGGGGCTAAAGGGTTGACAATTTCAAAGTTGTGCAAGAGCAGAGCTGGAAAACACCTCCACTCACATGTTGCCGTTGGTATAGACGCCACTATTTTCCTCCACATACTGCACCTGTGCTGGGTAAACGTGCTGAACCTGTTGAACAGTCTGCGCCTGGTGGAATAAGATGCAAAAATTGAAATTGCTCAAACTATTTTCTAAGCAACAACAAAAAAAAGGGTGCAAATCAAGCCAGGGTTTACCTGCTGCTGCTGAACAGGCACCTGCTGGGTGGAGCCGGCAGGCTGGACAGGCACGGCGGTCTGAAGAGGGACAGTGGAGGTGGAGTCAGCGCCTGCTTCAGGGGTCTGCATGGCGCCTGAATGAAAGAGAAAACATTCCTATAAGACAGATAACAGCGTCAGGAACTGAAACCTCACAACTATTGACCAGATGAATCGACAGCATCACATAATAAAAACAAAACAAAAAGCAAACAAATAATACTCTTATTGCAATAAACCTCTGATTCTTTAACCTAAGAAAACTAATCTTCACAACTTTTTCCAGCTGCTTTTCAAAGACTTCATTTGAAAGTTCTGGTTTTACACAAGCTGGATAAGCAGTCATCAAATCCTAGACTTCAATACCAAAAGAAATACAAACTGAATGCTTCATGAACTTGCCTTCACTAAAGGTCAGACCTGTAAGGCATTACATAAGAAAATGCATGAATTCAGCAGTTATCCACGTTTGAGTTTGTTCAGGATGTCTAAATGGGAGTTTAATCTTGGGAGAGCAGGAAACACGAGGTGTCACCATAAAGATATTTGTCTATTTTGCCGAAATCAATGCCAGTAAAAGGCTGCTTGGGTCAACTGTACCCAAACACCTGTCTCTGCCCCAAGGTACGCAATGTACTCAGGGACTCATGCATCACTGACACATGGTCTTGTCTCTACATCTGCAGCCATAAAACAAGTTAATATTTAACCAACTCTAAATAGATGCTGCTTCTCTTTCCGCTGCCTCTCCACGCTTTCACAAGCTCAACATCACTTCTGACAAAAGACCCTGAATGTCAGAGGAAAACTCTGAGCCATTTGTAAGTTCTACACATAAAAATAGATGTTGGTCTTCTAATTACTTCTCCGTCTACAGCAAGTGAAGAACACATCTACAGGGAAGGACCAGAGGACACACTTAAGGTTAACCCATGTTTGTGAGTTAATAATAGTGTCGCTGCCATCACCCATTCCTTCCAGGGAAAGGCCACATCACAGTTTCCATGAGCAAGCCTCTCTTGGTTAATTAAGCTGGTTCTCCTTAGAGCTTCAAATCACTCCAGGGGACAGCTTGCCCCTTTCCATTACCTTCACAACGGCACCAGCTAGTTTTTGCAGCCATTAACTTTGTGTTGAGAAAGTAACATTATAACTATGTGCAACCTGAAAGCAAGTCGCTCACAAAAAAGGGAGGGAAAAAAAACCCAAAACATTTCTTTAGACAAGATAAAATGATGGACTGAATGCAGATTTCTTTGGTTATATAAAGCACAGACTAGCAGCCCTTTCCCAGCCCCAACCTGTTGCTGCACACAACCGGCCAGCTGGCTAAAAGATGGATTCTAAAAATAAAAAAGTATTATATTATTACATTTCATCATCACTCTGAGACCCATTAAAAAAGTATTGAAATGTAATTCAACTGGCTGAATGTATTGCTGCTCACCAGACTGTTAATAAATGATTTAAAGCATGAACTAATACAGCCTACCATATTGTCAGAATTTCTGTGCAATATCAATATTAGACACTAGAGGAGCACAACAGATCAAATCACAGCTGCAAAATAACAAGTCTTTGACTTCCATTCATTTGATAGGATATTGTCCTTTGAGCGCCATGCATGTAAATTTTACTAGTAAAGCTTAAGTACGTAAAGCTCGGACAGTTGTGATGCAATAACTAAGGGAAATGGCAAATGAAAAAAAAACAAAACAAAAGAAACTTGTGTTAATTATTCGACATTCTCAATAAAATAAAACAACTTTTTGTTGTCCTGGTTTGGTTCATCATGTTTAAACCTTTTTTTTTCTAAAATCCTTTCTGACTGTTACAATTAACATGTGAGTTCACTCTTAAAACTCTAGGAATATCTGTTTAAATCTTTGCGTAAACACGTTGTATATGTATGTAAATATATATGCATGTAAAAATCAAAAATTTTTTTGGGAGAAGCAGCAAATACCAGGCCAACTAGATGAAAAAAAAAATGTAAAACTTGGGCTAATGTCTATTGTCAATATTAACAGCACTGTTATGACCAATATTTAAATTATAAAGCTATTATATTCCTACCCTTTAAACACCAGAAAAAAGCCCATACCGGTAAAATTGCTTCCCAGTTGAATACACCACAATCCTGCTGCATTACAATCATTGTTACATCACCAAACAAATCAAACATGGCCAGCCCCCTCCCCCTACTCAAACACAAAAGGCAACAAAATGGAGATAAACAGCAGTTTTAAGTCAGCCCAGTTTTACCTTTTTGACCATTACCAATACTAATGCAGATATTGTTAATCCCATCAGAAACCTGAACTGGCAGATGACTACAACAGGACACCTCTTGCTGTGGGATGTTTCTATTCTGCTCTCTCTTCAATAAATGAATCAAAAACAGGAATGATTGATGTAAACTTCTTTGCACCAAAGAAAGAAATCTGATAGATATGGAGGATATGCTTTAATGCACAAATAGAGGTACTCTTGCAAGTCCTGCATTTAAAACTTCAATAAACTGTAATTTTTTGGTATGTTTTATGGGAGCCATTGGAGATAAAAGAAAAAAAAAGGGAAGATGCAATCAGCAGGTCAGGCCAGGATAAGCCTGATCACTGTATCTCCTATTGTTTACTCAAAGTTATCAAACCCTGGGTAAACATTTCCCAGACCGTTTCCAGGCAGACAATCATATGGCCGTTAAAGAACTGTTAGAATATAGTTTATAGAAGACCCTACTACTGTAGATCAATATTATATTTCTTTTTACCTTATAACATGTTACACTTAATTTCCAACCTGTAACCCAGACCTCACAGCATCCTGATACAAAGGAGGGAAAAACTGGAAATCTAAAGCACATGGCCCCAGCCGAGTCCACCTAATTGAGAAAAGGAGCCCCTGCATCACAGCACACCCTTGTTGCCTCACCTCAACCCCCTTCACACAGACATGCACACACACACACCTCCTGCCACACCATTCAGGCACTCCCTTGTGGCCCACTTAAATGCTGTGCTCCAGCGAGCAAGTGCAAGCCCTACAAAGACTCAGAGGAACAAAAGCCACCAAGGAGCGCAGCATTTTGCCCTGAGTTTCTTCCCTTCAATTTCTCCTGCATACATCCCGGCCTAAAAAAAAAAAATTAAACGTGGAGCACAAAAGGTTCACAGTCACAGGTACCAGAAAATTCAAAGGACTACAATTTGCCTAAGTAATGATCACGCATGACAAAGTTGGGGAGTAATGAGTAGAGCCAAGACATGTGAGTAAGTGAACAAGACTGTAGGCCTAAGAGACATGTTCCTCTCTCCCCACCCCAACGCACACACAATGACTTGATCAGGTGTTTGTATAGCAGGAAAGCAGGTGGAGGGAGATGTAATTTGGAGCTAAGGAGGAGAAGGGTATGCAAAGAAGTGTTTGTTTTGATGGGGGTTTGAAAATTGCAAAGAAACCTGGAAGTAAGTGACAATGTTAGGAATCTCAATGGGATTTTAATGTATGAAACTGGATGAAGTATAAGTGACTGGGTCAAAAAAAAAAAAAAAAACAGATTTAAATCAGATCTGGTGTGTGGAACAGTCAAAAGTCTAAAAGAGTTTGTTCCAGTTTAAAAAAAAAACATCATAAAGGCGTCTGTCACTGCAGAACTTACAGACGGTTAATATACATTTTTTGTATTAGAAATCTACATAAAAGCAAGGAAGGCTGTGGAAATTTACAAAGCAAATATGCAGTGAGGCCATGAAAATGGCTGGTGGAATAATTGAATTAATCAGGCCCTCTTTAAGTGATTGGAAATGCAACAGGATCCAGGCACCAGGTGGCACAGCACTATTTCTGCCCTCCTGGACTACAGGTAAGTGGTAACACGATCTGATAACTGGCAGTTCCTAACATCCTGTTTTGTTTGTGTATGTGGTCAGGGGGGGGGTGACCCAATTTAGCTAAAGTAGATGTCAACAAATAAAAATCATTTTCTTGCACATCGTGACTGGGTTATGAATCATTAGGTCCAACCAATCAGGTGTTTCTGCAACAATGAGCAGAAACACGATTCACATCTGAGACGATAATTACTTGTTCTTTGTTTACTGTTAAATAACTCTTCTGTTCTGTTGAGGACAGATTAAAGTAAATTGGGACGATCTGGAGTCTCCCACTAGTAGAGGCGCACCTGCTCTCTCTGTCCTTCCCCTCTTCTCAAGACGCACACACACACGAGCATGTTTTCCTTCCTAATGGGAATCAGAGGGTTGAACAGGTGAACAATAGACCCAGTGGACTCGTGCAAGAGTAAATGTGATGCAACACTAAGAAACTTGCTTTAGATAAAAAAAAAACAAATAAAAGTTTTAATAAAATAAAAAGTAGAAATCAGATTTTAATATATCACTTAAGGGTTAAGAAAAACTTTAATTCAAATGATATATGCTCTTAACAATAGTAATAATGATGCTTTTTAAACAGAAGATGGTAGTTATCTAGGCCTAAAAACAGTATGTTCAAAGTTTTAAACATGAAGTCCTAAAACAGATTTAGTTACTCGTTAACTTTGAATACTTGTATATATAATCGTTTTTTTCCATCATTTTTTAATGCAGATTCTTTAGGAATAATTGTAATTATTGTTGAAGTTACTGTATAATTTGTTTAAGTAATAAGCAACCCTTGCAAAAAACAAAACAAAAAAATATAGTAAAGTTTTGGATGGAAAACAGTTATCCGATTGCTGACTAAAACTAGTTGCAATGCAGGGATAAACTTTTCCAGCCCATTTTATATTTTTGTTTCTTTTAATTCTGTTCCAATGATTTAGATTTGACCAATTACTAAAAAAATAAAAATAATAAAGTGAAACTTTAGTTATTTTTAAGTTCTATTGTCTTTTCTAGGTAACTAACAATAGTTATTTTTGTGCTATAAATAGCAGTTAAATTAAATTATTTAGTAACCTTTAATTTTTGCAGGATAAAATCTGAGATTTTCTGTAATTAAATGAATCTGTTTTCCAAATGAGGAAACCATTTATTCATCTATAAAAAGTTGGTTGATTTCTATAGTAAGAGTATAAAATATTGCATACATAAATTGAAATGAGATTTATGTTCAGCTACAGCACTATAATAAGGTTGGATAGTAATTTTGCTTGTTTGTGGATAAATAACTAAATTTAGGATGAATTTCTTATTCACTAAAAGACAAATCTGACCAAATGTTAATTAATTAGGTCTTATTTTCCTTCAGCCTGGCCCCATGTTATCACAAAGCTTATCACAGCCATCTGATTCCACAAAGAGGGCAGATGGAGAGCTAGCGAAGCTATCGAGCTGCCTAAGACAAAAGGGAAAGTAATGGCTTAGCTATTGTCAACCAGTTAGTGAAAGCAAGCTTAGCTCAAATGACTTTCCTTGTAGTGATTTTGCACGGCAACCAAAACTCAAAAAACACCCTAAAACTTAAACTTAAGCTCTCGCCGCAGCATTAGCCCCCAAAATGGAATACCCAACAGGCATTGTGAGGGGAGGCATCGCTGGCGTTAGCAGCCTAGCAACAACAGACACCTGCTCCAGCTGACCAGTTAGCATCATTCACTAGCCCGAGAAAGCTGCTACCGCTCAGCGTGGCAACTTCAAACAGAAATACACACGTTAAAATGTTAACATTTAAACTCCCCGCGAGCCCGCGTATGTAGTTTCCGCTCTCCTGCCGTTGTTGTTATCTACAGTGAATCTTAGCAAGTATGCTAACACGTTACAAAGAAACACCCTCGGCTAGCAAAGTACCCCGGCTATTATCCAGCAGCAGACAAAACACAAACCAGAGGCGCTTAAAAAAAAAAAAAAAAAGCAGTGACGGGACAAACCAGTTGCTTTCCGGCTTAGAAACAAATAAACGAATTAGTTTAAAGCAAACCTGAGCTGCGGACTGGTTGATGAAGATGAGGATGGTGGAGGAGGTGGTAATGATGGAGCGAGAGGTTGTTGTTGGTGGGTTACAGTCGCCAGGACTACGGGACTATGGCGTTGCCTCACTGGGCAACAGTTGCTATAAAACTCATCGGCTGCGCGCAACCTTACCAGGCAGGTGGGAGGGGTTTTAGGCGCACCCATAGGCTAAATACATCTATATGTATGTATGTATTAATTTAAGTAAACGTGGTATTCTCTGAAAAATACAAAATACTATGCGAATCGCAAGGTTTAGTCGGATTTAACTTACTTAGACATTAATTATGTTCAAAATATTTCAAAAAAATAAACAGTAAAGATTAGAATATTTCTTTAATTTGGCAAAGAGGCTTATGTAAGTAATCAATTATAATCGTTTTTTCTATTCCTTATTTTAATACATTGGCTTTCTGCTCCAGTTATCCATAAGTATTATTATTATTAACAATTATTATTATTATTAAGAGAAAATAATTTTTTTTATTGCTTCTTCAACATTTAAAATGAATAATATACCAATAGATAAAATGTTTAGCATCATAGGTGAGGTCTTATAGAAGACATTAGTGGTTCATAAATCCCAGCATCCACAGCTGGAATTGGGATACCTGTTGACTGGAAAACCATTTTATAGAAAACTGATGAGAAAATAAAAATGCATTTGAACTTTTTCTTTACAGCACAAATTCCAATCAACTGGTAAACCACGGTGGGGGTAGAATCATGCTGTGGAGATTGTTTTTTGTTTTGTTAGGTACAGGGAAGCTTGTCGGAGATAATGAGAAGATCTGGACAGTTACACCTCAGATGATCAGAGAGCTTGCTGTTATTCAGTGTCTAAAAATAAAGCTAAATTAACACCATTACCTATTCCTTTGAATACTGGAAACTGACAAGTTTAGCCTGGAATGTAGTTATGATCTTACTTTCATAATAGGCGGACATTTTTCTCTTGTCTCGTTCAATGTAATCTCAGAGGGTGTGGAAAAGTAAGACTGCTGTAATTGTGTGACATTTCCTCACATTTTGCCCATATATTCCACAGTTTACAAAATATCCTAACATTTCTGCTGATTTTTAATCTGAAATCTTTTGGTGTCAATCATTTATTGTTTTTTCTTATTTTTTAGAAAAGTAGCAGTAGCGGTGTCTTCAAAACTCTTTTTATTGGGATGAATGACTGACCAAGTTTCACACAAATTGTGATTTTTCAGTTTTCCCAAAAACTGTTTTGTTCTTACAGTTTCTGTTGACTGATTAGTTCTTTATGTGAAATATATCTAAGATTTTTTTTTTAATATACTTTCCTATCAGAAGCCACTCAGACTTAGATATCCTGATCACCCTTTTCCTTGGGAAGCACAATAGTTACTCACTTTAATGAATATTCATTTTTTTCTCTTGTTTTTGATATCATATCTCTTAAAGGTGCAATTCTTTTTATTGCATTCTCAACATCTGGAACTAAAAGAATCTAGTTGCAGCTCTTGATTTCATATGGTGTTAATCCTAATCATTTTTCTTTTAACTCAGTGACAGTGAACCTTTTTATAACATCTGCTTCGAGAAGGAAAAAGCAATTCTTTTTGCACTTTTTTTGGTAATTACATTCGATCTCACAAATATATTCATGGTTTGTCCTGTAAAAGTACTTTGTGCAAATATAAATCTATCATCAAAATCATAAATCTCATATCATAAATCATCTATCTTTCAGGACCTCAAACATACCCACCTTTTCCACTTCCTTTGATCTATATCCAGCATTTGTTGTTTGTTTTATTAAATCATTAATTATGTCTTTTATTTTCCATCTTAAGTTAGAGTCTAATACCAAGGGAGGGTGGATGGAAGATGGAGGACTTCTACTTGGAATATAAGTGAATAGCTCCCTGTCATCCAGTATAATACAGATAAGCATGTGACCAGAGTTACACAGGTAATGTTGTAATTGTAATGCTTAATAACTTAAAATAACTCCATCAATTCCCCTTTTGTCTAGTCAAGTTTGCATTATTTCTGCCAAAATGCTCATCTTTCAATATATGCACTATATTGAAATTCCATGTATAATATAATCTATTATAATAGTCCCAACACTACAGTATTACCCATTTGGCTTTTATTTTGGATACTTTTCTATGATACAGTTTTCTTGTGCACTGTAAGATTATTTTACTTTACTGCGTTTTTTAACAACAAATTCTGAAATTTCTACACTGTAAAGGTGCAGCTTTTAATCATATTATAAATATGTAAAATGATAATAAATATATAGAAGTTTAATAACTTTGTTCTTCATTAGTACTGCTGGTTTTGATTCTAACTTTGTGCAAGCATATTTTGTTCTTCAAAGAATATGTTCACCTTAATTATTTTTTTGCAAACATAATTAGAACTAAAAAATTAGAGCTAAAAGTAAAAACTTAGAGCAGATTGTACAAGTGGGGCTAAAAATACATGATAAACTTAAATCTGACAGCAGCAACAAAACAAAGGCACATTGTTTAGCAGCTTTATTTCAACTACAAAGCCTTACGAACCACCTGTGTCCACAGCACAAGACTTTTTTTTTATTTGATAAGCTTTTACTAAACAGATGCTTTTTGGAAAAGCTGTCGTAGTTGTTGCTAAGCAACTAGTGAAATCTATCTGAAACATAACACTCTTGGTAAAAGATTTGAGTAAAACTGTTTGTCCTTTTAGCTTTAACTAAGTGGATGTGAAAGATGATTCCAACTGGACCCAGGCGGTTGGATGTTAAGAAAGGCTGAGATGATGCAAATTTCCGAATTGATATAGAGTTTATATTTCATAGGAATAATGGAACTCTAAACAAATAGAACACTGTTGGCCTTTACCTTTAAAGCCTTAGAGCCTTTAAATGTTTAACTCCTTAAACACAAAGATTCTTCTTTACATTGATGATGTAGCAGCATCTGGACAACTGTCACAATTCAATTAAGTTCTAATCAATTCAATTTAATAAAAAAAAAACTTTCTTTAATTTTCAAGACAAATAACATTTAAAACAAAAGCAGCTTCTAAAAAAAACAAAAAAAGCCTTTTGTTTATGCAAGAAATATGTGTGAAATCAGTTGCAATAAACATGGGAAAGGCGAAACGACTTCTGATCATCCACCAAAACACTTTAGCCTTAGAATTTAGAAAAATTTTCTTAGCCACTGTGGGATAATAATGGAATTTATTTTTGCTTCTATTCTAAATATGTAATGCTTTGAGGCATTAATGACCAAAGTGTTCGCCGTAAGGATCACAATTGTCGTTGACAGCATTTACAAGCCATAACATAAAAAAAAATAATAAATAAAAATACAATAATGCAATTCTAGTGTTTTGAATGGCAGGTTATGTTACAAACTGCCTTTCATTACTGTGGTTTATAACACCCATACTGGGCTTTCCACAGCAGTATCAAAATTCATCTGTAAGGTGCTGCTATGTTTAATTTCCAAGCTACTGCACTAAGACACTTCCCCTGACTTTGTCCCATTTACTGAATAAAAAGATAAAAATCTTAACTTTTAGGCTCAATTTTAAAATATAAAAGTTATTGTACCTTGGAATTTATTGTAAAAAAAGTTTTTTACAAAATAAATCTTTAGACAATTCATACATAATATAATAAAAAACACATAAAAGAGATAAAAGAAATTGTTTGCTTCTCTTATGCAAAACTAGAAAATTCAGTTTAAAATCACATAACAAGTAATGTACATTTTGATCATCTGTAAAAATACAAACAAGAAACAACTAATTATGATTTCAGCTGGTTAGTATAACAGCGTAACTCTTACCATATGGACAAATGAAAACGAGGAAGTCCAAAAGCATTACTTCATGCTTTAATAGAGGGCTTACCAATTTGTCGAGTTTAAATAATTTGTGGTAATAAAACATTCAAAACCACTGGTGTGAGCACAAACAGTCATTTGCCTTATTATCTAAGCACAGGAACACTCATTGCACATTACTACATTCAAGCAACAAGTAATACGTATGACATTGCTGTCAGATAATAAAGGCTGCCTTGTTACTATAGAAACCAAGACACGGTTCTAAGAAAAAACTGTAATAAATCATCCCTTGCATACTTTGCTTTGATTGCAGTGTTGACATTGTGCAAAATGCCACCTGAAAGGATAAAACATAAGACTTGCCATATGTTATATCTAAGACGTTCAGAAACCATGTAAAAAACATGAAAACCTTGAAGTTCTTCTGTAAGCAGCCCTCCTGAGACTTTCACAATTGATTACACAGTATAGTTGTACATTTAAACAATTTATTTGCTATAAAGTGATAAATCAGCATGATATCACTGACAACAGAGTAATTTCATGTCTCTGTATAAATGCTGGGGACATTGCTCGTAGTGTGATCCACCATACAAAAGTAATCCCCGCCATGCAACTCTTGATAAGCAGAGGCGTCTTGATTTCGAACGTGGACGCCACATTCTGCAGGAGATTGCAAACAGAAATACATTTATACACGTTTGCAGTGGGAGAGGAAGAAAATCAAACAGCAATAACGTACTTGTCCTTGGCACCTTTCTATGATCTACTCAAAGCGTTTCAAAGGCTATTTGTGAGGACGTCAAGCCATGGTGATAACTGACTACTGCAGAAAAGATGGTTTCCATAAGCACTACCATAAATACAGGGTCTAGAGGAGTTTTCCTATAGGGTAAAGGAGAAAGTGCCACTTTATCTTACTTATCCTGCTCTTACACATCAAACACTTGATACCAGAGAATCTTGTCAAGATCTCTGCAGCTGTCAAGTCTGGGTGGGAAACTATTTCCTTTTGAGCTGACAAGTATTTGAAAGGTACTTGATTGCTGCTGTACAGAAGCGACATCTGCTCCTAATGTTTATTGTAAAGACAAACGGCAAAGCACAGGTGATGGTTTTGACAAACTACTGTGCCTTGCAAGTGTTCAAAGCTCTTTAAATGATTTACATTTGGCAAAGCAACAAAAAATAAAATAAATCTTTCCTGCTTGTACTGAATTAGAGTAAAGACGAATATACAAATGGCACATTTTCCTTCCCATTAAAACTGAGTTATTTTAACCATGTTTTATCAGATTAAATCTATATGCTGTAGACTAAAGTTTCTTGTAATCTGACAAATTTCAAGGGGTGCAAATGCTTTTTCTTTTGATAAGTTTAGATTTTGTTTCTACTTTTGAATACCTGAGCTCTGATCTGCTACCTCTGGAGGCTGGCCAAGTTGCTTCAGATCACAGTTGTTCAGCAGCGCTGATCCGCTAGTAGGGAGAGGGTGGCATGTGGAGGAGGAAGGCACAGAGGTGTCCCTGGAGATCAGCTGATTAACAAATCTGAAGTATTTCAAGGTTGAATAAATGTACTATTCATAGAGGAAAATAAAAATACATTCTTTAAATAAGAGAACCCTGAACATATTCCTCAGCTGCTTCCAGTTCACTCTATTAAATACCATAATGAAAAATTATAACATGTATTTTATAAACAGAGATTTGAAACTGAATAAGGTTTTATTATATATGTAAAACTGTATAATCAAAAAAAAGTAGAAATACAGCTCTTATAAATATTATCAAAGTGTTTCATGGTATTTAAGTTACAATCTTCAGTAAAAAAAACTTAATGCAAATCTTTATATATAACTTCATTAAAAGAAACGTATTATACATAAATGTATTTTTTTCCTAATTTTGCAATAAACTAAACAGAAATACATAACAACTCATCAAAATCACGAGTTCATATTTAAAATTGTTATGGATGGAAACCGTAGCTAATTAAATTTGTTAGATATTTGCTTTAGGTAAATCACAAATTATTTCAAGCTCTCTCAAAAACACAGACCCTGACATCTGATTGGTTAAACTAGAATGCAGCTCAACCACTGACTAATCACCTTCTCACTCTGTCTCGATATTTTCTATATGTGTGTGGATGGAAAAGAAACCCTTCTTTTACACAAGTGCCCTACCTCACTTCCTCTAAAGCATTGTCTTATTGCAGTAATTTAATTCTGTTGCTGTGTAAAAACACTTTAAACTACATATACATCATCTGCTAATCATCATCTGCTGTGTAAAGTAAACAGTATTATTGAAACAGAGTGCCAGCGGCAATAGAAAAACACATAAATTAAAACAAAAACTTAAAACCTGGGATATTTCATTGTTTGGTTTGGCTGATTTTAAGGTGCTTAACACCTTGTGGGAAATTAACAAAGCATTTTTTTTATGCTTTTTGACTTTCTATCTGCTTTACTTCTGCCATATATTGGTGCAACAAACACACTGGATCTAGCCAATGCACAAAAAATGCACCTGTTTGTCCAGTAGGTGAAGAAAAATAAATTATATTTTTCTTAAACCCGTTAGTTTTGGTAATCCGAATTTGCAGCCTCATACTAAGTACTAATACTCATAAGGCTACTCTCTGCCAGTATAGTGCCTCTATATGGCAGGCTAGATTCGCCAAAGGGTTAAAAGGGAGTGGCGGCCTAGTAGGGGAGGGGCAGCCTCGTGGTTAGGGCATAGAGCTTGGAATCCTGAGGTTCTGAGTTCAATCCCCACTCCATAGACTGCCACTCTGGATCTCTGAGCAAGACCATTAACCCCACACTGCTCCCTGGGCACCCAACGGTGGCAGCCCACTGCTCCCCAAGGGGATGGGTTAAATACAGAGGTAAATTTCTACAATGTGAAATCAATAAAGTTCAATTATTTTATTATTTATAAACAATAGTAGATAGTTTAATTTATGCCTTTTCAGGCATTTAAAAAAATCGTTTTTGGTGATTTTGGTGGTGGCCAGTTAACAGCTTGAACATTGTAAGTTTATCCATAAAATAAACTTAATAACATCAAGCCCTATTATTGAGGAATAACCTTGATAATATACCCTTTTGAGAAAAGGAAGACAGATAGATCTGTATTTTTTTATAATTCGGTAGCTGCTGCATGTTTGAAATGTTTGAATACATGAAAATGAGATGAACTATTAGACTGAGAATTGTGTGTTAGTAGACAAAAAAAAATCCTTAGAAGATTTTACAATTGATTTAGCAACTAAAAAAAACTAACTACAGCCTTGTCTCTCTTCTTTCATTAGAGCATAAATGGTATTTTCTGGATTTTATGATTCAGTCATTGAATTCCTCAGCAGCTCTTGGTGGTGGCTATAGCATCCATTGAGGCAAGTGGTTGAGACCAATGAGTCAAGGCGAGGACTTCTCTCACAGGCTGATTGTCTGCTCAGACATCCCGCAGTGAAAGCTTTGGCTCACCGCTGGTCTGAGAACAATCCCAACCATTGAGGAGCCGTAAGCATCTGGCTGCTCATGAGGACAAAAAAATCCTTTGTTAGCTTCTTTGAAAAGAAGAGTTGATGAAGAGGCATTTTGCCCAGGTTGACAAGTGAATAATGTTTCTGGCCATTACATGTGAAAAGCTCCCTTTTTTTGTAACATCCACTACACAAACCCACATTAAACAACAAATAATAAAAATCACTGGTTGGCTGAATGTTTTATTGCTGCTTTCTTTTTTTTCTGGTATGAATCATACTGACTCCAGTCTGTTTTAATATATTTTGTCAGTCTAATTAAAATGAGTCACTCTCTTCAATATGAGATCTCATATCTCATAGAGATTTAGTTGTATAAATAAATGTGAAATACAATAAAAAAACAAAACTTAATAACTTTTAAGAAAATATTTTTGTTCCTAATTATTACTATTATTACAATTATAAATTTGGAACCTTGAATCCATGGCAACGAATGTTTGATTATTACCATCATTGAAAGATATGCCTGCATTCAAATTTGCGGTGAACAGAGAGCGAGTTATTTTTCAAGTAATGCTGACATTTTCTTGAAAGCAAGAACTAGAATTGGAATGCACAGCTGAAAGAAGTAGGGATTCATTGACGTGCTAACCAGTACTTCCAGAAATGCAAAAATATTTGAAACATATAAAAACATAAATTATGGTGATGAAAATATCTAAAGGTGTTTATTACCTGTAGTTATCTTGTACTGTGAACATCTGAGCCAGCTGGGAACTGTTATAAGTATCCTGTCCTTGTGTTGCACCTTTGGAACAGAAATGACAGATACTTCAGGGCTGAGAATCGAATCAAGAAACCTATTATATGGTTTTAATTGCATATGTTGTTGTTTTGGATGTCTTTATTTCCAATATTAAATGCATTTATGCAAACAGTTAGAGCATAAATATACAAAAGTATGACTCATGAGACGCACCAAGAGCTGGGTTCAAGCTGTCTATCCTCGCCAGAGGGGAAAGGTTGGAATGTAGAGAGTGAATAGTTAAACAGTCGGTCAGCATGTCTTGGGTTGCATCTGCAGACGATTTCATCTATAGAACCAACACAAAAAAGGTAAACATAAACAGAGATCGAGAACATAAAAGTCAGACAGGAAGTTTATTCTTTCGGTACCTAATGTATTTTTATGCTAACACTGACTCTATACCAGGCCATCTCTGAGCTTCAACCTGCATACACAGAGGGCGTTTTCATCATTGTTTGGGATTTTACCCAAGCTAACTTGAAGACTGTGTTCCCTCATTTCTACCAACATACGGACTTTGCAACTCGGGGTCAAAAAACTTTAGATTTAGCCTTCTCTAACATCAAAGATGCATTCTGCGCCGCTCCGGCCCCACCTCAGGTCATCAGACACCTTTCTGTCGTGCTAATTCCTGCATACAGGCCCCAGCTAATCAGGGGGAAACCAACAGTTGAGGAAGTCAGAGTGTGGTCTGAGGGGGCCATGGAGAAACTCCAGGATTGTTTTGAATGCTCTGAGTGGAACATGTTCAAAGCTGCAGCAACCTATGACAACAAAATAAATATAGATGAGTGTGCCATGACTGTGTCATCCTACATGAGCAAATGGATCACAAAGAACATAGCCACCGGCAAACCATTGACCCTGGATGAAAGGGGAGTTTCGGAAATCGCTAAAAGCATGGAACTAAGCTTTCAAAGCTTGCAATAGAGGGGCACTGAGGACAGTGCCAACTTTAAATGTACCATCAGATCAGCAAAGCAGAATCAAAGCCAGAAGATCCAGGATCTCTTCCATAAAACCAGCAACACCAGGAGGATGTGGCAAGGCATATGTGCAATCACAGACTACAACACACCCTCCACTCCCGTTGGATGATGCTGATGCTTCCTAAATGAACTAAAAAACTTCTTTAAAAGGTTAGACGCACTAAACAGCACTCCAGCAGTGAAAGCTGTTCCACATCAAGGAGAGGAGGCACTCAACCTGGATGTAGCTAAAGTGAGGAAAACTCTAAGAAGAGTCAACCTACGAAAGGCCCCAGGCCCCGATAACATACCAGGGCAGGTGTACAAGAAATGTGCAAGTCAGTTTGCTGGTGTCCTCACAGACATCTTTAACACCTCGCTGGAACAATCTATAGTGTCAGCATGATGCTACCATCATTCTGGTCACAAAGAAGCCTCAGGTCACCTCATTCAATTACTCCCGGCCTATCGCATCATGATGAAGTCCTTTGAAGGCTGGTAAAAGAACACATTGCTCCAGTCTGCTGCCAACATTCGACCCATTCCAGTTCACCTACCGACGGAACCACTCCATTGGTCAAAAGGGCACAAAAGCACATGTACTTCCTGCGGAGGATGAGGAGAACCCATCTACCCCACCCGACCTTCCACAGAAGAACTATAGAAAGTGTTTTGACCAGCTGTCTCACTGTTGGTGAAGTTGCTGCAGTGCAGCAGACTAGAAGAAGCTGAGAAGAGTGGTGAGACAGCAGAGATCATAGGGGCTTCTCTTCCTTCAATAAGAGACATTTCATCCCAGCGCTGGATGTCCCAAGCCCGTAACAAGCCCGTCACACCCTCACATGGACTGTTCTCAATGCTGCCCTCTGGGAAGAGGCTTTGCAACATTTTATGCAGGTCCAGCATATTCCAAAACAGCTTCTTCCCTACCGCCATCAGATTGCTGAACTATTGGAAAAACTCTTAATCATGTCACCGACTCTGCATCACACTGACAACATCAAACCAAAACTCTAAATAATAGCACCATATATACTTAATGCTTTGAACTTCCGTATCAATACTTTTTTTTTGCACTATGTTTGTTTCTCCTGTACTGTTAACATTTGATCACTGATGCACTTTAAGAAAAGAAAATGTCATGAAAGCTATACAAAATTAACTTTCGTTTTGTATACACTCTGTGTATACAAAATGGCAATAAGTGTTGTGTACGTCTAAAGTCACTGAGCAGGTCTGCAACTATTTACTTCTACTGCTATAAAATTAAGGAAACTGATCCAAACCACTTTTTGTAAGATTGTTCTCAGGGACTTTTTTCACGATGACCACATCCTTCCCTGTGGCCTTGTGCCCCAGAAAATAATGTTTCTCCTGCCCCTCAGCTGTTAACAATGACAGATATAACAAAGAAAACCAAATAAAGGTGACTTAGAAAAAATATGGCTGATGGGACAAATAACTTTCTTATACGTGGTTTTCACTGCTACTACTACAATACAAATAGATAAAGAAATAAACCGATAAACCAAGCATTGAGACAATGATGTTGTCAGAAGATGTGACCAGTAGAAAGCACATATTTACATATAACATAACAAATTAATAATTTTCTGGAATTTTCATTATAAAAGTCAAAGCTAATCTGTAGAATGCAGTTAATGTTTGAAATCAGCCGACAACCCTGAATCAAGGCTACTTTGAATTGGCTTAAAGCCGTCATGCATGATTGATTAAAAGCTACAGAAATTTTTTTACTTTAGTCATTTTTTTGCTGATAAAAAGTGTGAAAGCCTCATCTAATGAGTCATCAGCTTCAACATTTTAGAAAATGTGCAGAAATCAAATAAAGCATCTGTTTATCAGATGTTTTATGAATCCAGAGGCATGTAAGGACAATCCGAATACCACTGGTAAAGATTAAAAAACTTATATTATCTAAACTTGGCTGATAATCATTTTGCTTATCTAATAAATGCCTTGACTTTGTGTTAATGCCTAATATTTATTGATAGCTTTATTTAATAGGCAATACAATTCAGGATGTTTTAAGTTTCAGAGTAAATTTGGAAAAGTTTACTTCTCAGACTTTGCTTCTTCTGACATGCAAACAACAACGAATATCCAAGTGAATACAACAGTTTTTAAATTATTTGCATTTTTAAACAAATAATTATTTAAGTTAAAAGGCCTTAGAAAATCTAAATTCACCCAAATAAAATAACTATTCATGCCACCTATGTAGTAACTTCCATCAAGTCACTGAGGAGGGATTTTGATCCTCTCTTTAAAGCAGAAATGTTTTCATTCAGCTACACTGGTTTTAAGGATAAAAGGCATTCCTTAAAGTCATATAACAGCAGGTAAAGTCATAAACAGATGGCCTTACAGTTTTCATGGTTCCAACAATAGCAACTAGTTTTCAGGTCCTAAGGAAGTAAAGCATTCCCTTACCGTTCCACTTCCACGTTTTAATAGAAGCATGTTTTTTTTTTCTTTCTTAAATAGTATATTAATTTACGGTATGGAAGATATAACAGGATGATCACCTTCCAAAAATTTTCACTTTTGCCTCTGCAGTCCACAGAAAATTTTCTCAAAGGTTTTGGGGATCATGTATTTTGGGAAATTTGTTAGCATTTTAAACTTTGCCATCAAAATGATTTTGTTAAGTTTATATCTTTTTGTTAAATCTTAACTTCTGACCTGAACTCTGGCAAGTGTTTGTCTGCAGTACTCAATCAATGCAATCAAATAAATAATGAAGAATATCGTGGGATATTCGCAGCTTCTGTTCTACAGTGTAGTTCAATGTTTCCTAACCTTTTTTGACTTGTGTACCCCTTTGCGCAATTTGTCCTACCATGAGCACCCTCTCAGTCAAAGGTATTGATTAAAAAGTGGATTATACAATAAAAAGTATTTTATTTAATCTTTTTAACTTTAGCATTTCATTAATTGGCAGGTTATTTTTCCCAAGTCAAATACAAAAAAACAACATAAATATGTTGCCCGGAACCTAGTGCAGAATCAAATTATATACAGAATAAAATCCTACTATTAATCTGCTTTCATAAAACTGGAGCTTCTCTGAGTTACTCCCATAAAATCACATTTAAACTTGATGAAATGAGAACAAAATACTGAACAATAATTATAATAAGACTGACTTCATTTGTCTTACTTTCTTTTCATCATTGATGACACCTGAGCTTGCTTTGATTAGGAGTGGAGAAGCAGCTGATACCAGGCTGTTCTCTACAACCAGTCTGTTCCTCTGCTTGGTTTTGATGTGTGTCAAAGTTAGAGATGAACTGAGAGAAAAACATACTTCTTGGTTTAAAAATGCTTGTTTTATTTTTTAGTTGGCTCCTCATAAAGTAGAAAAGATCCCAGCCCTATATAATTATCGGAGAAATAAAACATTTTAATGTACCCCTTGCAGCGACAGCTAGGGGTACGAAAACCTCTGTTAAGAATCACTGGTGTAGCTTGCTACCATCAGTGCATGAATGGATGAATGACTGAATGGAGCCTTAAGCGCTTTGGAGTTCCATGACTTGAAACTGCACTATATGAGCAAAGGCAGTTAACTTAACAATGTGGCAAAAAGGATAAAACAAGCAAAAGACATGCAGAAAGTTTTGCTTATCCCACACTCTAATAATCTTTATGCAGGAAATTAAATATGCCTATTTCAGACTGGTGTGTTTTGAATTTTAAAAATATTTTAGGAGAAAACAATAAAGGTGTCATATTGCAGCTTTCTAAAAAAAAAAAAAAAAAGTCTTACAAATTAGAACTCTAAATGTTTTTTTTTTTAATTTGTTTTCAGCATTATCTTGTTTTTTTTTTATATGTTTATGTTGTGAAACTTTTGTCCCCATAATAAAGTGGGTAAACACTTTCAATATACAGATACATTGGATACATCAAGAATTGGATCCGGTTTAAAAACAAGTCTGTAGGTAAGTCACAATGACTTGCTTAGGTGACCCTTAAAAGTATACACACAGTCTTGTCATATATGTCAATGCATTTGTTCTTACTTTTCTTCATTTGTTAAATTTGTTCTTTCCTTTTTGGTGCAGTTAAAATATATTTCTCTTGAATCTCTATCTTTTATTCTGTGGTTTTTAGTTTCTTTTAGTATCAACTGAGCTTTCGATTAATCTCCTTATCTTAATGTGCATTTCTTTATCCTTCCCTTGCTGCACCTGGTTTCCTTTGATTACCACTTTGGTTCATTTGTTGTGCTGAGTATATTAACTCAGTGGTTTTTTGTTCATAGTTAAATTCTTTTATTTTTATGTAAAGAGCCTTTCTCACATCTGATTCTTTGTTTCCCCCCCTCTGCTTCATATCCTGCTTGCCCTGCGCAAAACCATTCTGTCTACCTCTTCGTCTAATAGCTTCACATTACTGCATTTGACACCCAAATATGACAAGAAACTATCTTTGTACAATAAAGGCTTTTTGACTTTTGATGACAATGACAATAAAACCAAACATATCTTTGCAAATTCCCAATTATCTTGTTAGAATCTAAGATGACACACGCTTGAAAATGTAAAACCTTTTTTTACTCAGATGCAAAAATCCTAATAGCAAAATTGCACTACTGTAAAGTGCAACTTTTAATGGAGTGCGTCTCAGTGGGAAAACACAAGGAAGACAAACATGACTGAGTCATTTTGTGAGACCCTTTTCTGCCTCTGTTAACCTAAGTGTGCATAAATTGACAAACCCTACTGCTAGTCATTTCTAACCGCATGCACACCTTTAATTAAAGATAATGATCTTCTGTGTACAGTTAAGTTCCACAGCTAAGTGAGTGGGATGGAAAGCCTGTCACAGAGCTAATTAGGATGAAGGAAAGCACAATGAAATGAAATATGTCACATACTGTATGTTAGAGAGGCTTATTTCATGTGCACAGCTGTCATGTTGAGAAAGTGAAGTTAATTTTTCATCATAAGCCTCTAAAGACAAATGCCTGAGCTCTTCTACAAACACATCACACATTATGAATCTCCCATTATGCTTTATATATATATATATATGTATATATATATGACACATGAAGAAAATGCAATATATACAGTGATCTAGCATGTGACACTGAAATAAAGTTAGTAAACTCACCTTCTTTCTTAACTGCTGCTCTTTGGTAGAATGGGACTTCATATGTTTCCTCAAAGAACTGGGGTCAGTGTAACGTTTTGCACACCCAGGAACCTGGCAGCCATATGGCTTCTGCACAACCACGGACATATAAACCTCGTAGGTGAGCACATACTGATCCAAAGAATTGAAATAACATCTCTAATTATACAGTTTGATTGTTATGAGCTACCACTCACTGTGTCCAGGTGTGTTCGCTGGTGTTTAGCTCTGTCACTTGAGTTGCTGAAAGCTTTGTGGCAACCTGGGTGCTGACACAGATAGGGCTTCTCCCCTGTGTGGCTGCGCAGGTGGATCTTCAGGTTTTCAAGCCGAGAGAAAGCCTTGTTGCATCCTTCAAACTGTGACAGGATAAATATAAAGTGCGGTTAGATTGAGACCAACTCATAGGTTGGCAGATTTAAAAACGAGAAAAGGTTTGAAGCGAGTCACAATCAAATAAAATGTGTTATTTTCTCATGATTCCCGAATTCATAAAAGTCAGAGAATCATCTTTAAAAAAACAGAACCAAAATGTTTTTAAACTGCCTTGAAACAAATATTGGACACCCAACCACCTTTAAATAAATCAAGTAAAATTAGAATGATAAAGTTTGATACTCTTTTGTCAGAGTTAGTCTGCTGATAGATCATAATATACAGTCCTGAACTGAGAAGTGTAGGTTTTATCATTTCTTTACAAGTACAAATCAAATTAATTCCCCCCTTTTAATCTGACACATACGTAAAAAAGAGAGCCTTTCGATAAATTTTCAGAAAAACAGTTCTTAAATAGCATCCCCTTGTTTATAATTGCTTAAAATAAGTAAATAATTACATGCATCATTGTTCTGTGAAGACCTAGGAGGTTGTTTAGAGAACTTTAATAAACTATGAATCAAAGGAATGTAGCAGGTAGATAAAGGATAACATCATGGAGAAGTTTAAGCCATGGTTGGGTTATAAAGCAATACCATAAAGCACTGCTGAGTCCGTCATCTGAAAATGGAAGATAAGAGTCGAACCACAATCCTACAGTGCCAAAACATGGCTGTCCGCCTCACCTGACCAGACTGGGCTAGTTAGGCATTGATGAGAGAAGCATCCAAGAAGCGCACTGTAGTTCTGGGGAAGTTACATCAAGCAGCTGGTGGTGTGATTTACAAATCTGGCCTTTGTGAAAAAGTTGAAATATGAAAGGAATTGTTGAAATTAAGTTTCAAGAAGTCCTGTTTGAAATTTTATAAAAACCTCTGGAGGTAAGAGTAAATGCCACAAAGATGATGTTCTGTCATCTGTTTTTTTTTTTTGCTTTCACACTGCACATCACCTCCAACCTATCATCTACAATGTGATACATGGAGGCTAAACTATTATGCGGTGTGCTTTCATTCAGCAGGGATAGTGAGACAGTAGAATGAAGGGAGCTAAATACAGATCAATCCTGAAAGGAAACCTGTTAGAGCGCGTGATAAGTATAAGATCGGGGTGGGGGCTGCCCCTCAGGCAAAACAGCTACCATAAATGTACAGTTTGAGCTACACTAAAGCATATTTATATATTATGATGAGTAATGGTAATGCCTCTCCATTGCAAATAGTAATGCAATGATTTCTTACATGTGAAAATGTGTTGGAGACAAACCCCAAAACATGTTTAGTTGTAGGACAATATGGTTCTATGCAGAGTCAACTGAAAAGAAATGCATACCCTAGATTTTAAATTTAATTCAATAATCAAATCTTAATAATTAAGTATAAATGATCTAAATATTTTGCATATGCCTTTACAGTTATAGGTTTCAGTTCAGAGTAATAAGGTTTAGTTTCCTTACAAACCACTTGTTTTAATGCTTACATTTTCCAAAATGATGTCCTTATCAGATTAGACCATAAATATGTTATGTTTGCAATATGACCAGCAGGGGTCAGTGTTTATACATTCATAGCAAAGGCTCTGATCGTTTTTGAAACATACATCTTAAATCACCTTGGCAGCATTGGGCTGCTAAGAATTATAACAAAAAGCAAAATAACAAATTAAAGTTGTTATTTTTAATACACATTAAGGTTTACTATAAGACTGCTAAAAATGCAGTTATGAAAGGCAGCACCATGCAGGCGGTATTCTGCAGGTTTAATGTCTGACATTGGAAGAAAACATTAATTCCGTGTCTAATTCCACACAACATAACTGCTTACTGCATCATGCGACTGGTGACTTCATCCGTAAAACTCGCAAATCATTCAGAGCCTTTTCTTCTAAGTCTTGGAACATATTTCTCTCTCGCTGGGGGGTTTGAAGAGGTGGCTATTGACTGGGATAACAGACCATGTCTGTTAGTGTTATTCTTTCTCTAGGATTGAATTCCTCACATTTAATACCTCTGAGTCATTACTGCAAAAAACTAAATTAACTTTTTTCCTCCCACAGGATTAGAAATTCTTCTCTTTCTTTCTTAACAGAGTGAGTCTCTATATAGAAAAGTCAAACAAGCCAATCTTGTTTTTGCAGTTGAACTTGAAAATAGATTTTCACTTTCTTTAAAGGAAGGCATTTACATGGTATGTTTTAAAATTTGTACAGAGATTAAATTCCAAACATTTGGTGGAAAAATAATTTTTCTGGGAAACACAACAAAATGAAAAAAGAGAACGTATATAAAATATTTGACATTAACCTCCATTTAAAAAAGATCTGTTGGCTCGCTGTCTATTTTATCTTGGAAAGGTCACTTTAAAGGCTTTGCATTATAATAAGCATCTGGGCTTCAATTAGCGCAAGAAAAAAAGGACACCTGTCTGAAGCAACACAGACAGAGATAAATAACCTCTAAAGACCAATCTGGACCAGCCCAACTTAAAACTAAAATCCTGGAAGACAAGCCAAGTCCAGAGGTAGGTAACTGTGTTACTCACGCTCTGCTTTTCTATGTTCCAAAGCTCTCATGAAGAGGGCTTTTTACTGTGCCACAAGGGATGTTTGGGGATGAAAAGAAAGCAGTGTGGCTCCTCAGTCTTACAGCCAACGTCTGACAGATTCTGGCAGATACTCGCACCCCAGATGAACAATGACAGCTGCTCTATGTGCCAGCGGACTCTGTCTGATGCCCGGTTCAGGTCTGAGGTCATTTCACTATCCCAAAACTGGTTTTAACACATTTATTCATGCCTTTTCTATATCTTTCTCTGTCACACCTTTGAGGAATATTTAAAATCCAGTCAACTAGTTTTAGATCATGTTAGATCTAAACCACAAAATCTGGACATCTATTTATTCATAAATCAGATGTTTGCAAACAGTTATATCAAACATTGTTTCCTGTTTGATAAACATTTTCTAAATTCTACCTGTTTTAAGTTGATAACGCATTTAAATTTTGTTGTTTTTTTAATTGCACAAGATTCACAAGAATAGTTTGAAAGAATAGTGGTCAATTACTTCTGACAAATTAAGCATCTCATTCAGGTTTCTTGAACTTGTTGCTCTTAACTACTATAAAAAAAATTGCCATCATAATGGGGGTCCATTTGTACATTTTAACTTCGTTGTAGATGTTTCAATGATGAGGTGTTACCTAAAAATATCCATATGAAGTTATATTCACTTAACACCATTTGTTTTTAAGGTACAGCAGTAACTCCTGCAACGAAACTCCCACATACACATTCTTGAATTTAACTCAGCTATTTTTCTTCAAATTATAAACCCTTTTTTGTACTAGCAGACCATTGGACACATTTGTCTCTCACATTTGACTTAATATGGAAAGTATAGTTATGCTTTTGGGTTACTTTTGGAGTGAAGGCTTATTCCTAGCTGAATTGCATTTCAGCCTATGCACAGTAGGTACAGACAAAACTGGTTTGACTATGGATGATGTCTCTGCTCCAGCCAGCAGTTTTACAAGCTTCTTTTTTTTTTTTTTTGCACTGCTCTGCTCACAGTATCTGCAAATGCAGTAACTCTGCTAGCTTTATTTTTGGTATAATTTTTTTAAAGAACTCCAATTCCCCAAAGTTTCTTTTCGTAAGGATTTTTCCCCCTGGTGTTAGATGCTATACAGCTAAAATGATTTATGCCAAACTCTCTTCATTTTTGGACCAAAAATTATAATATGTTACCATAACAACCATTGCAAGTAGATCAGCAACATCCTCAAAGCTGGAATAGTACTTCAACTACTTCCACAGGATGCATAGCAGGTTAAAGGAGAAGAGAGAGGAGGAGAAAATAAAAGCAATTTATTCCATCAATCGTAACGGGCAATGTAGGATTTCACAGGGATATAGTAAGAAAACTCCAAGCCCTAGCAAGAGACCATCCATATTTAGAATGCAATATTATGTGTTTTACTAAAACATGGCTGCAAGATTATATCCTGGACTCCAGTATCTCTACACCAGGCTTTTTGACCATACAAACAAACAGAGATCTAAAAAAAGGCTGGAAAATTCAAGGGAGGTATGTTGGGAGTGTTTGTGAACAACAGATGGATCTGTCCATGAATTGTTACTGAAAATTTGAATCTTTACGGCCAAGAATGTTAGCTGCTGGCAGGAAGATTTTGTCTATTCTATTTAACCAAGAGAGTTTACCGCTGTTGTTTTGACAACTATTTATATTCCACCTTCCAAAAGTGTGTGTAATGGCATGAGTGCCATTATTTGTAATCTGCAGACACAACAGTCAAATGCATTTGTGGCAATGACTGGTAATTTTAAATTCGCCTCACTTTCCACTACACTTTCAACGTTTTAACAGTTTATCTGCTTCTGTACAAGAACAACAAAACACACATTTCTATTAAATAAGACCTCATCTTTCTCCTTTTTCTTTGCTCAGACAATAAACCTCTTTATAAGAGGCAACCTGCATTAAAAGTGACTGTAAAAAGATGGTCACAAGATGCTGAAGAAGCCCTGCAAGGTTGCTTTAAGGCTATAGCCACATGGGGATAACTCCAGAGGCTGACACACAATTACAGTGTGTTTAATAAACCCTGGATCACCAGTGATCTGAAAACTGCTAAACAAGAAAAAGAGCCTTCAGGAAGGGAACAGGGAATCACTGAGGAGAGGCAACTTAAGGTCAAAATAGGAGCAAGTGAGGAGGCTTACAGGAAGGAGCTGGATAGGCAGCCCCAGAGTCCTGAAGGCCTGCATAACAACAACAAAAAAAACTGCTAACAATTACTGATCACATTGAATACAGCACTCCTTCAAGCAGCTTGCCATACAATGATTGTTCATAGGTTAAAAACAAAGTTTAAATAGCTATTTAAATTTTCTATAAGCTGATTAATCACAAGATGCTTTCCTTTGAAGTATTGCATATTGGGTTAGTTGACAGGCATTTTGCCACCCAGCACTCATACTCTCTGGCAAGAACTTTGCTTCTTTCAGAAAATAAATTACCCTACTGTATCAAAACGTTCTGAAATTATATACTGTAGCTATTTGGAGCTCTACCCTGAAAAGGAAAAAAAGGTAAAATATACTATAATTGAAATGAGAATTTGACAAGCAGTCAATACAAACATCAAATAATGAACTTCTATTTGAATAAAGTCAGAAAACTCCCATTTCACTTTCAAATGATCTTTAAAGTCTTTGGATAGAATATGCTTGTAAAGCCCTTAAGGATACAATCACTGGGACCCTGAAACTGACAGGCAGGTTGTATTTTTGAAAGAAACTGTTTAATAATTGTTCACCTAATTGTGGGATAACTGGTGCAAGTCTGAACCTGCCTTGTGTGTGCAAAGTGTAACAAGAGCTGTTCTATGTGTTGTTAGCAAAGTGAGCCTCTGATATTATACACTCTGTGTATCTCTCAGTCATTTTCTGAAAAAAAAAATATATGTAATTTTTTTTATGTATTTAAACTTATTAAATGATTTGTTTTTTATGCATAATTTCAACTTAAAGGTTACTAAATCAAACTTTAATTAAGAAAATGAGTCTTATAAGGAGTAAGAAAGTCCAAGCAAATGACTGCGGTTAAACTGTTAAAATGTTCTCTTTTTATGCCCAGATGTTTCCTAAAAAAAATAACTGCAAGCTCAAATTCTCCTTTTGGCAATAAGCTGCCGCCATAAATCTTTAATTACTAAATGATTAGAGGGAGCCATCAAACAACAGCAGCCTCCATGGCAACAGAGCTGGTTTCAACTAATAAGTAAGTATTTTGGAGCAGAAGGTCGACTGCAGGTATGCATGAAGTTAAAATTTAACTTGTTAAAAGCAGCAAAATGGAGGATGTTTGGCCGATGGTTTCTTAATTATCATCCAAGTCTTAAGTGGGAGTGAGGAAAAGACAACACGATTTATGTGCCTCTACTCTTGGACCTGCTAGGTAAAAATTGACTACAGATACAAAACCTGCAGGACCCTTCAGCGAGAAAAGGTACATCTATTGACATAGCACCATTCACACACAAATAAATCTGACACACTTTAAATAAAAAAAACTAAATAAGAAAATCTAAGATGTCAAAATGCAGGTTATATCTCTAATCTTAAAATCTTATTAGTGCTGCACTTATCAATGCTGTGGAAAATAATATGTTTACGGTCCAAAATTGAGGGAGCCAAAGTTTTGTCATTGCTCAGGTTTTTCAGGGAGGTTGTTCCAGAACTGATGCGTATAAATTCTGAATGCTGCGCTCCCTTATTTGGTCCTGGCCCTGGAAGACTGAGAAATAAAGTCTCTGATAATTTAAGAGGTCTTCATGGTTTATTATTGAGAAATAATTCTGAAATGTACTGTACGTTAAACAAAAACTATTCAATACTTTATGAAAAATGACAGATTTTGAGATAAAAGCTTTTCCTCCAGAAACACAGTTTGACTTATTTAATAAAAAAAACAAGCTGTTATATGTCTTTTGGAGGAGGGTGAGATTATGAATAATTATAAATCCCTCTTTAAGCTTTCAGGAAAAGAAAGACATAAACATTTTATCATAGAAAATATTTCTGAGCATAGTTATATTTATTAAATACTTTCAAAAACAGGTAAAAATGTATTCCCTATATTGTCTTTGAATAATATGCTAAAGTGTAACTAATGAATCCCCAAATATACACTTAAGTTATTAATAAAAAAAAAGTAAATATATATATATATATATATATATATATATATA